>NC_081406.1:98391830-98691830 GCF_030272615.1 Cryptomeria japonica | reverse complement strand
GAGGTAGTGTTATATCTTGGGGGAGATAGGAGTTAGTGAGATAGAGAGAGATAGAAATAGGATAGAGGAAGAGTGATAGAGAGGGATCTATACGTTTAGAGTCTGTGGGAGATAAAGACAATGACATAGAGAGAGCTAGAGAATACTACTAGGAGCATGTTGAATACTAAAGTTTGACTAAGTTTAAAAATTTAAATGATCGTCTAAAACTTAGAATATACATTATAACCCCTAGAGATCTAAAACCACTCTCAAACATCTTGCCAATATATACATGAAATATAGCTTAAAGTATGAGAAAGGAAAAAGACAATTTTCCAATTCTAAACTTTTGGCAAGCGCCAAATAGGTTTGGTGTGATCAAACCTTAGGCTTGGCACACCAAATATGGCGAACACCCTATTTGGCACACACCAAATGGCTTTATTTGGGCAAAATATATTGGCAACTTTTTAGTCCCCCATCTTGGTGTACTTACCCTTATGAGGCTTTCTTCAGTGGTGTGGTCTAAATGCTAGGAGACACCTTGTGGGGTATTAGATTTGGACAATTCCTAATTGCATAAGAGATTTGCATTCTAGTTGGAGATGACATATAACATCAAGTTGCAATTGTTTCCTAGTGCCTTGGCTAGCATTTTTTATCTGAATGTTGAGGGAAAGAAAGGAAAAATGAGAAAGGCATGGGAACTATTTAAGAAGGGTGTTAACCAGAACAATATGGCTGAGATGCAAGATTTTCTTGAAGATAATGAAGATTTATTCTCTCCTCTACAGGTAGTTAAAATGTATGAAATTAGTGTTGGGATTAGCTTCATCCTACACAAATATCTATAAAAGAACACCATGTAATCTTTATTTTCAATTTAATATAGGGAGCTACTCCCTTTGGTAGCATTTACCATTAATATATATATATAACACAATTATCTTAAATTCATGTGGCTTCCACAATCCATGAAGATCGTTAGTAATTTTCCAAATTCAGTTGTGTGTAGATTTTTCTCATCCACATGATCCATTATCTCAATGCATTTCATTTTGATGATGAATCATACAATATAATCCAAAATGTTGATGAAAAAGATCTACACACAACTAATTCCAAAAAATTACTAATGACAATTATCATAAGATTTTTTTATTTTATTTTTTAAATCACCACACCATCAAATTTAAACTCTCTATCCTTCACAAACATCTAAGAAAAGACTAAAACCAAAGCATACCTTTAATGTTATCAATAAGAATCGCAATTAACCCAAAATACAAAAGAAAAAAATAGATTAAAAAAAATGTCATGTGAATGTCACATTACTCCTATCCAACCATACATATAAAATCACCAAATAGGACTATCAAATTGAACTCCTCTCTTCCTCCCAAGCATGACAACAAAAACGTAATTTTCAAGTTATAATTAGATTTTGCAATCGGTCCAGATACAATGGAAAATAGGGGGAAAAAGGCGCCACACGACGAAAGGAGCGACCTCAAAGGACACGTCACACAATTTACGCGTACTACAGAAAGGCTTCTTTTCCATATTGTTTTTGTTTGTTCCTTCGTCAACGTTTTTGCGCTTGGCCTTCAATAGTGCAAATTACAGGGAGGGCTAAAGACACCAAAAACAGAGATGCCCCCTTTGGGAAATCTGGAGGTGCTCCTGGTCGACGCCCATGGCCTGCACAATACTGAATTTCTAAGTAAATTCAGTCATCTTCTCTCAATTTTTATGTTTGGAATCTATTACATCTTTTGCTTTTCGGCTGTAATATGATAACCGATTTCTTATGGATGAGACCCGGGCCTGCAGATCTAAAATATTTTTAGATTTTCTTGAGCTGCGCCAAATGGAATTTGCTCTAGTAAAAGAGATTAATGACCTTGATCTTCCAATTGTTTTTATTTGCAGGTAAGATGGATCCTTATGTTTTCCTAAAATACCAAACTCAGGAGCACAAGAGCAAAGTTGCATCCAGTAAGTATATTATACTATTTCCCTATATATTTTTACGGCAAACATTTTGTCACCAGCGTTATGAGTCTGTGAGGTCACAGATCTCAATTTTTACATGAATATTTAACAATAACAATCACAACATCAATATTTAACCATTACGATCATATTATGTTTCTATTTTATTTTATTTAGGGTTTACATGGTAAATATGTTGCAGATGAAGGCAGCAATCCAGAATGGAATGAGACATTTGTTTTCAAGCTCTCAGAAGGGGCTTCTGATCTGCTTATCAGAATACTGGACAAGGATAGATTCAGCGCCGATGATTTTCTTGGAGAAGCAATGTAAGTGAGAAATCTCTTCCAATTTGCACGGTTTGGTTTTCTTGAAATTTGATGTTTTTTAAGAAAGACAGTCTTGTAAATCCTTATGACTGCACAGTATTCCATTGAAAGGAGTGTTGACGGAAGGAAGCATACTCCCTACACCTTATAATGTGGTTCTCATGGACAAGACTTACTGTGGGCAGATCAAAGTGGGACTCACCTTCACTCCCAAGGCAAGTCACAATATTCTCTAAAAAATGGCTTCCAGTAACAATTCTGTTTTCATGACCATGGATATTACAGTGAGATCTAAAATAATAATCTTTAATATATCTGTTATTATAGAGAAGACATATCTCAAAAGCATAGTTATTTTGGGAATTCTTGATTTTTGGAAGATATTCACTAAATGACATGATTGATACATGTGTTGCAGGAAGAGTGTTATGTGGAAGAAGAAGAAGAGGAGGTGGAGGGAGGCTGGAAAGAAGGATCTTTATAACTGATTTTAGCTACCTGCCAATCCAGGTTCATAGCTTATAAATCGTTGAATATTAGTCTTCTTATTAAATATTTCTGGTGTGAAATAGGCCGAAGTTTTGACGAGTAGTTAGTTGAAGTCGAGGATTGGCCCTTAATAATTACTATCATTGTCTATGTTATTGACGGAGTTATACAATGAAAGTTGTCATAAACAAAATATATAGTTTTAAGAGTGATTTTATTTTTAAATGTATTTTAGTTGTGTTTTTAATTTTTGTGTATATAAGTTAAGTTTTACTTTATTCTATATTTGGTGTGTCTTTTTGTATCACGTTAGTATATCTATATTTAAAAATTATACGTTGGGGTCTATCTTTTGTCTTTTTTAAAAGGATTGTGCTGACTTTGTGTTGACCTCCTATACACGTATTATCATTTTAGAAGGTCCATCATACTTATTTGGAAAATTAATGCAAAAAAATGATGATAGATATCATTATTAAGGCAATAAAAAACAAATCAAATGGAGAAAACATATGCAAAAAAAAATCAATAGATATCATTATTAAGGCAATTTAAAACAAATCAAATTCAATTTTGCATGACAATTAAAACCAAATCAAATCCAATTTTTAGGTTTCTGTTGTTCTTAGCTTTAAATCAAATCCAATTTATACTTTATATGGTGGGTATGCTTTATTTATTATTAGCTTTTTGTTTTTCTTACACAAATTGTGAACTCTCTTGTTGGATGCCTAAGCATGTAATAAAAGTAATATTTTGAGATTTAAAGATTAAATTATTATTTAAAATATCTTTGCACATAATTTGAACAAAATTTTATGATATATAGTAAATTGATTTTTAAAATACATATGATTATCTTAAATATATATTTATTTTAAAAATATATTTATTTGAGAGTTTTTAGTTTGAAAATCTTTTTTTTAGAAACAAATAAATTTTAATTTATTTTAAAATTACTGTACTTCACAATTCTTTTATTTAAAATTTATTAATAGTGTGATAGTTTTATATGCATGATCATATGAGCATTATACTTTGAGATTCCAGCATTATTTTTTATTTATTATTCTTAAACAATTTAAAATGACATTATATGAAATTTGAATGAAACTTCATGATGCATGTTAATTTTCAAGCAATTTGTTATCTTTATTGAAGTTTATCAATATGGCTAAAATTCAACTTAAAGTAAGGTCGAAGGTAGTTTTATAACTCAAAACTATTTGAGATCAAGTTTCAATTAGATGAAAATCACACTTTGGAGAATGCATATTTATCATGAGGTGTGTTTTGAACATTCTATTATTTCACCTAAGTGATATATGATAGTTTGTAAATCTTATATACGTATCTATGTGTCTTTTTATATAACTAATTCAAGATGTCCAAATATTTAATTAAAAAGTTGTCAATGCCTCTTTTATAAAAGAAGTAGATGTATGATCCAATTTAAGTATCAATCTAAAAAATTATAGAGTACATTTACATATCAAAGCTAAAGATATAGGCAATACTAATAATTTATCAAAAAAATTATAAAAATATAATACACAAAGAATTAAAATTATTCTAATGAACTTGGATATATTAAAGGAAAACATTAGAATAAAGGTGACCTAAATCAAAGAGAATTTTTATTTTTTGAATTAATGTCCAATCTATATGACAAAATAATTTGTATTTGTTACATCAAAAGTAAAAAAATGTGTGAATCTAGAAATTAGATATGCTATAGAGATTGTTGTGTAACATTTATAAGAATGAAAATAAAAGTGAATTTGTTTCATTAGATATTTGTTTTGATTAGATAAGCATAGGGAAGGGCTCATATCCATTACATAACCACCATTAAGGCAAAAGAAACTATTCTCACAATGAGAGACATTGATTAAAAAAAAATAGAAAGTTCTTAAATCATAACAAACAAAAATAGAGAACTAGTTAAGAACCAACACAAAAACTATCAGTAAAGGACTTAAGTCCCTTTGTCACATGTCATTCTTTTTGCACTAACTCCAACCACTCTTCAAAGGAAACACTTTGAGTCCTTGGATTGTTAGCACCCTCTTTAACTTGAGTGGGAGAATTAGGAAAATCAATCAAATACTTTTGTCTTTTTTGACTCTTATACAAGAGGCTACTCTAAGCTACAGATATCGCTTCACTTCTCTTTCTTTTCTTCTATTTTTAATGATTGATCTCTTGTTGAATAACTTGAATGGTAAAGATAGTTTTCTTAATAGAATCCCTATAGTAATTCATTAGCTCCTGGATGTTATTCATAGGGACCTCTTGATTTTCTTTTAATTTTACAACCTTAACTTCTAGGTGGGGAGTCTTGGGCTCTTATTCATTTGATAATTGTTGCACTCAATGTGTTGAAGAATATTATAAATTATATTCTTTTAAATGTTTGATATTCTCTTTGCATTAACAAAAATATTCTCTATGTCAATAAAGAAATAAATAATCCTCAAATTTTGGTAAGATTTCAAGGAAATGAATTTATAATCAAAATTTTCACAAATTAACAAATTTTCAAGTACTAGTAGCATTCAAAAATACTACTTATCTTTGGTAGGAGAGGTATGAACACTTAATTATTATGGGTAAGTGCACAAAGATGGTGTGCAAAAAGGGGGGTATAAGTAGACACTTTTTTCTGAAATCAGGTGAACTTGAACTTGGAGGCGAAAGTTGAAAGTCATCCACTCAAGATATGAAGATAATCAAAGAACAAATATTATAGTACTCTGAATCTAGTTTCCAAACTATGAAACGTTTTTTAAAAATTGGATAAGATTAAGGGGGTCAAATCCTTCGCGCACGAAAAATAGACCCTGATTCTTTCTAAAAAACATAACACAGTGTCTGACATGCGCATCAAAAAAATCATAGTTAGATTTAGTATTTTGACAAATCCTTTGGCAGAAAGATAGTTAAGAGTAGGCACTAGAAGTTGTGTATTTTTTTGTAATTTTTTGTTGAGTATTTTTTTTTTAATAATTTTCTAATCAAGCACATCCTGAAAAATCAGGTACCTATTCGTGCGAGAAGCATAACTTGCACCAAAACAATCGAAAATACCATTTTTATTTTTTTTAATTGTAAAGAATCAAGTGCACTACAATAATATATAATTTTAAAAAAATTTAGATATAAGTAGACCAAAATCTATTAAAAAAATGGTACACATATGTCTCTAAGAACTATGGAGACACTGGTAAAAGAAATTCAATAATAATATGTTATTGTTTTTCAAATTTTAAAAAACTTATATGGTTAGAAAACTCAGAAGATGGGTGAAAACATGGTGGCAATTTTAGAAATACCCACTTGAAGAAGTGTAAACCTGATGATGACAAAGTCGAGAAACCAAGTTGTTAAAACAAAACATGTCAAAAAGGAGGGAAATGGAGGGAAATCAAACTTCCAACCTGTAGCTTTGTCATCCAGACCTATTCACAAGCCTGAATAGTCAAAAGCACGTATGGGCTCCCTGTACTATAAACAACGTGTATGAGGTATTTTTTTTTAAAAACCACGTACGGGGTGTCTTTACAATAAGTAGTGCATACATGGTGTTAAAGCTAAAACAACGCGTACACGCTTCTGCCTGTGTTTAAAATGTGGGTGTGTGCATACATATATGTATATGTATAATATATAAAATATGATATTTCATGTGTATATATATATATAATTATATATATATATATAATATATTATATATTATATAATAATATATAATATAGTATGTATATATACACACATGTGTGTGTATGTATGTTTATTACCTTTTGATATTTTATGTGTATTATATGTATGTGTATGTCAATATATTGATATATATTATCTTTTGATATCTTATTGTATTGTATTGTATTCCTCTCTCTCTCTCTCAGGACCCCACATAACACCTAATGACCTCTTTGGACCATGTATGATATCTCAAGGGGTCAAATGGTGTCTTAAGGGGTCATATGGTGTTATAACACATGTGTGGCTCAATTAGGACCCCATGTGACCCCTAATGACATCATGTGGCATGTCCTCTCTCTCTCTCTCTCTCTCTCTCTCTCTCTCTCTCTCTCTCTCTCTCTCTCCAGACTCCACATAACGAAAACATGAAACCTTTAGGAGCATATGATGTCCTAAGGGGTCATACGGTGTCCCAAGATGGCAAGATGAACCATTATTACAATATAAAAAATAGTGTCAATACAACTTACAAAATATGACACCTAAGGGGTCATACAGTGTCCTAAGGGGTCATAGGACACCATATGACCCTTAGAACACCATATGACCCAGATCCAAACTTATATGATAGCTTAAAAAAATGTGTCACATCTGGACTTGAGTCTAATACTTATATTATAAATATTATCAAAAAATATTATGATTTGATTGTGATTAGGGTGGTCAGATATACATCTACTTCTTATCTTTTTCCTGAAATTTTAGTACCACTGCATTGAAATTTAGAATCTTCTTCAAATAGGATTTGTTTTTCAAAAAACAACTAGTGGCTTAGAAACTACATTAAATTTTCTATAGATTCTCTTCTTACATATTTTAAAAATAATGTTCACAACTTATTCAAATTTTCATGTCAAGTTGCATAGCTCTAATTTTCTAAAATTTCATTGCCACTTAAGGGCCTGTTTTGGCACACTATGATCCTACACATACCCACCACAAAGGTTAGTATGAACCAAATCTATAATATTTTCTAAAGAGAATGACTTACTCTTAAAAGATACAGAAGTCATCTTACCCATTTAACAATCCTTACATAACATATTATCAGGTTTAACAAGTTGGGGCAAACCTCTCACAATACTTTATTTACTAACCTTTATCAAATTGTCAAAATTCACATGACAAAATGTCTTGTGCCATAACCAGTTGTCTTCATTCTTTGCCACCAAACAGCTATTCACATTAGTATTCAGATGAAATAGATTACCTCTGGTCTTCTTTCTAGTAGCAATCACTTCTCAATTACTTCCAAGAATCCTATACACTCCACTTTTAAATTCTAGAAGATATCCCTTATCATTTAATTGACCAACACTCAAAAGGTTATGTTTTAATCCATCAACCCAAAAGACATCATCTGCATTACTTTTTACATTCAATGAAATAGTTCCTCTACCTTTAACCATGCAAGGTGAGTTGTTACCAAACCTTACACTAGTACATTCGGAGCTGATTTTCGATAGCCATTTGTCGGATTTTCAACAAAGTGTCAACAAAATCCACCGTCGAAAACTCAGCGTCAGATTGGTCGACGATGCCATGCCCATCAAAAATTCAACAATCCAATGGACTCTACCGATAGTCAAAGAAGTCGTTGGTCGAAAGCTTGGTATTCATCGTAATTCCGACGATGATCTTTTTTATAAAAAAAAATATATAAAAGAGCCATCGAAGGAAGGAAGTTCTTTCAATTTGTTTTAAATCCTAAGGGGTTCAAGGTTTAGGTTTTAAGTTGCTTCAATACCTGAGAAAAGGCCTTTTGGTTTCTAATTTGGCATTACTATATTCACTTAAGCGATGGGTCCATTTATCATAAAAGTGTTCTCCCCTTGTCATTTACCTAGGCAGTCCCTTTTAATATTTTATTCTTGCTTGCTTTTAATCTACCTTTTCTAATGTTCGTCAGGCCTTATAAGTATCATGCGATTTTCTATTGATCTGATGGCCCGCGTTGATTCGTGACCAAAAAGTGCTCGAAACTTAGTTTCCATGAAGTAGCAAAAGGCGAAGGTGGACTCGGCATATAGGTTTGGACCAAAGCTAAACACTGATCAAGTTTCATCTGGTTGGACAGACAACGTGGTTTCGTGAGATCAAGCTGAACGTGTTTTAAGCTTCACGAAGTGGCGAAAGGGTTTGGCAGGTCCCAGAGATAAGCGGTCTTCTTTGGTTAAAGAATGATCGGGTTGGAAAAAGATCAATGGCTTCTTGTTGTTTGGTGGCTGGGAGATGCACAAGCTATACCTTCAGCGAAATAGCAAAAAAGTGGAGGGTCCCGCTAAGAGTGGTAGTAAATGTGGTAACCCCAGTTGGTAATGACATGGTGGTGACAAGGCACTGAGTTGGCGGTATGCAGTGGGTCCGGGCAAGGTTGTCATAAAAAGAGTAAACAACGAGCAAGTTCTTGAGATCTAATGGCTCGCGTGAATTCGCAAAGATAAGATGCTAGCAAGTTAGTCATTGCGAAGTAGTGAAAAGGCCAATGGGCCCAAGGGACAGGCATGGCATGAAGTTAAAAGCAGATCGGGTCTTTTTTGATCTAATAGTTCTCGTGGTTTCGTGGCTGCAAGCCAAACGAAAAATAATGTTCGCGAAGTTGCGAAAGATAGGTGGATCACACGAAGGAGTGATGTGGCATAATAGCCGCCACTTTTTGTAGAGCTTGGAAAAAGATCAATGGCTTCTCGTTGTTTCGTGGCTAGGAGATGCACGAGCTATACCTTCAGCAAAATAGCGAAAAGGTGGAGGGTCCCGCTAAGAGTGTTAGTAAATGTGGTAACCCCAGTTGGCGATGACATGGCAGTGACAAGGCACTCAGTTGGCGGTATGCAGTGGGTCTAGGCAAGGTTGTCATAAAAACAGTAATCAACGAGCAAGTTTTTGAGATTTAACGACTTGAGTGAATTCGTGAAGATAAGATGCTAGCAAGTTAGTCATTGGGAAGTAGCAAAAAGGCCGATGGGCCCAAGGGACAGGCATGGCATGAAGTTAAAAGCAGATCAAGTCTTTTTTGATCTAACGGTTCTCATGGTTTCGTGGCTACAAGCCAAATGAAGAATAATGTTTGCAAAGTCACAAAAGATAGGTGGAAATCACATAGAGGAGTGACGTGACACGTGGTTTAAAAAAGTGGTTGAGGGCCCGCCTAGGTGTAACCAGCAGTTATGTGGGAATAGTAAAAGGGAACACGTGGTGGATTAAGGGTGGAACCAAAAGGAGTTTCCAGGGCTAATGGCCAACTGCCATGTGGCATTTATTAACCAGATAACAAGTGGGGTAAGTAATTCTCGGATAAAGGGCCCACTTAAAAGGCATTCATCTCAAGATTGATCCAACGCTTCTCGTTGTTTCGTGACCCGAAGATGCCCGCAACTTAACCTCAGCGAAATGGTGAAAACTGTTAGCTGTCAAGCTGAGGCGCGATTAGTTAAAAGGATTGACGGTCCTAGTTGGAGTTAAAGGCCAGGTGATTTGAGTTTGATCTAATGCTTGGTGCGGCCTCACGAAGGAAAAGTGAACGACTATTAAACTCCGCGAAGTGGCAAAAAGGAGGTAGGGCCTGACACTAAAGCAAAGAGATTAAACAGAGATAAAGGTGATGTAAGTTCTCGAGATCCAACGGCCAGTGTTGTTTCACGAAAGAAAAGAGCACAAGTTTTATGTTCTACGAAGTAGCGAAAGAGCGAAACAGAGGAAAGACTTAGAGAAATTATGACCCGTTGGAGCCAGTTTTGAATTCAATTTGGCGAATTTAATTCTGAAAAGAAAGCCAAAGCATGCAGAATTAAATTCTAAAAACTTAAATGCCAACTTGCCCTTTTCAGTTCACATCAACTTGATTGCTAAGTATTGTTTCATCGAAGTTTGTTGCAGAGCGAATTGTTGCAGAGCGATTTTCTTCAAGCGAATAATTAGGTTTCTTGTGCTTTTCTTGATAAGTCTTGGTTTGTTCTCAAATACTGCTCTATGAATTACTTCATTAGAGGTCTATGCTAGCTTCTAGTGGTATAATTGTTTGACCAGAATGACACCCAGAAGAGAATTTACAGGGAAAGTGAATTACGAGGACTGAAATATCTGTGATGATTTTTTAGAGCAATTAACCATGTCCACCAATGTTGGGGCTAAGGCCAAAGAGCTAGTACCTAAGGACCCTCATCTAAAAATTGGAGATGGCCTTTATGATAAGGGTAATTGGTTGAGGGACCCTGAAATAGGATTGTCAGGCTTAGGACTCTTCAAAGTCAGTTTTGGGCAGAGGAATTCCCCAGCTCCTTTGAATGGCATATGGGAGCAGGATGTAGGAAAGCTTGTGGTCCGAGGTGTTTTTATGGATGTTGATCTGTTAGACCTGATTGCACAAAATTATGACTCTGTGGCAAGATGCATCAGGAACATAAAGGGATTAGTCTTGATTGAGATAAATGAAGATGAATTCAGGAAAGTGTTTAAACTCAGTGAGTCCTCCAATTTTTTAGAACCTATTGACTTTGAGTCATTAGCCCAAGTTTACAACACACAAAGGGATCATCTTAGAAGTGGCCCATTGAAAGAATTCTTTGTAAAGATAGGGGGGTTAATAGTTGTAGGCCCCAGCATAATGGAACCATTCTCTCTCAACCTATTCACTCTGAGAGCTAAGGGTATGTATTGGGCATTATGCCAGATTTTTGGAGAGGATGCTGAAAAGAATATTCCAACCCATTATATGTTAATGATTGCACAAATTCTAAACCCCTCCCTAGCAATAAAATATGATTATGCCTCATACCTTGCTGATGCAATTCATAAAGGGCTAGTAGGAATCAAAAATGGTAAGGTGGATAGGCCATTTGGATGGTACTCCATGTTAATGCATATGTTTCTGTTCAAAGGGGCTGATTATTTTGGAAAGGAGATGGACCTGATTAAGGTCAAGGATAAAGAGGAGATGCCAGTGCAATTGTGGAGTATTGTTCTATCTTGGGATAGATAAGATGCAAGTTATTTAAAGTTTGATAGATTCTTTGCATCTAAAATTAGGATTCTTCTATGCAGAGAAAACCCTAGAATTCCTAAGGCTCTTTTGGAGTTTCTCAGACCAAAGGAGTTTGCAGAGGATATCAAGATTGTTCACAATTGGGGAGACATATATGTGTACCATGTGTCTACTGTTTTTATAGTGTTTGGATTTAGAGGTGCCCCCTTTTTACTACCCTATCAAGTCCCATTGAAGATAGGGATTGCAGAAGTCCTGAGACAAATTGGGGGAGTACAAGAAGCAGAGCTAACCAATAGAGGTAAAGGGACTATTTTCCCAACTATTACCATGGCTCACCATTTTGTGATCACTAAGGGTGGATGGAGATTTTTTCAAGAATTCTTTAAGCCATATAGGCTATCTACTGCAGTGTCAAGATGTGCAGACCCCGAGGATTTTTTCAATGGCATGTTCAGAAAAAGAGTAGTGTGTAGAGGTAGGCCACATCAATTTCAATTCCCAGAAGATCTGATTAGAAATGAATTCAGCTTAGATGAGCAAGAACTGAGGAAGGAGAAGTGGGAGGCATATAAGAAAGCCCTTGATTTTATCCATCAATTTGACACTGGCTATGACCCCCTTTCTAGCTTCAATCCATTTGAGGAGAAAATAAAATTCTTGATTCTTTATTTTGAAGATCTCATGCAGACCTTAAAAGAAAAGAGGAAGGCCATAATGCAAAATGAGCCTGATAAGGCTAAGATGGTATTGGCTAAGCCTTCCTTTGCTAGAGATATACCACGTGGTGACTATGTAATGCACAAAAGGTCAAAGTACACTATGATAATGCTAGTGACAGGTGAGCCTTCCACTTCAAAAGGGAAGAGGAAAATTGAAGATGTCATTGACATCCAGGATTCCCCTAAGAAGCAAAGAGTGGGAAAGGAAATTGAAACTGATGAGCCTCAATATTCTCCATCTCAGTCTCCTATCCACATTGGAGATGAACAAGCTGTGGTTGAACAATTATTGCAGTTAGGGAGTCTCGGTGAGATTGCCTATACCTATGAGGAGACACAAGAGGGGATGCCCAAAGAGCTACATAATGTTGAAATGGATTTGACTGATGGTGAGTTAAAGGGCCAAGAAATGGACCTTACTGTTAAGCAAGCTAGTGAAGAATTCCTAGCTGACAGTAAATTTGTTACATCAGGAGCTTTTATACAGTTTCTATGGAAGCAAAATATTGATCAATTCAAGACTAGATGTGAACAAAGGAAAAGTGAACAGCCTCTTAAAAATTCAACTCAGGTAGAAGAGGTTAAGCAAGAAATGATGGAGGAGTTCAAAGCAATCACCTTTGAGAAAGGAAGACAAATGGTAGCAAAGGCTGGTGTGTTGATTCTCCCTAAATGGGATATAGCTGATCCCTTAGTGCTTGATGCAATGAGGAAAGAAACAAAGCCTATGGAAGGAGTGACATTCAGCAAAGATAATGTTGCTCTTGTCATGTGGTCTTTAAAGAAGGATGAAAACAAAAGAAGGAAGGATGCATCAGATTCTAACCTCTTAGGAGGCATGATAGTTAAAAGAGTCCAAGACACAGGGGTAGTGGAAGCTGCAAGCACAGTCCTAGAGACTGCAAAATTTAGTGTTGCGGTGGTAGAGAAAGAGGCACAAGAAAAGGCTAATCTCCAATTGAATTTGGAGACTATTTTAAAATCTTACAATGATGCTAAAGAAGGAATAGCCAACAGAGACGGCATAATTGCTAGACTCCAGAGTCAACTGGTAGGTCAATATCATCCCAGTGAATCTTCTACACTCATGATAGCCTCCTCTCCAGCAAGACCCCCTCCTACTAGTCCCATCATTGAATATCTCCCTTCTGCTATGCCTTCTAGTTCCCAATTACCTGAAAATGTCGAATATGAGTTGTAAAAATTGAAACAAGCTTAGACATTGTATGCAAACAAATATGAGGAGAAGGTGAAAGGCACCATCTTGAAGTTTGCTGACTCAGTCAAAACCTCCAATGTATACATAAATATGAAGAGGATTCTTGATATTTTGATCAAATTGAGAGAAGAAGAAGCCACTTTGGAACCAGTCCTGAATAAGTGGGTGCCTAGAGGTAAAGAGTTATAGCTCATGTGTTCCTCCCATGCAAATGCAGAAGAGAATGACAATCTAAGGTCCACATGTGAGTTTATAAAAGACATGAATATTCTTTCAGTGGAAGGAACAAGTATAAAAAGAAAAGCCCAACTTTATAGGAAAGAATATTCAAATCATAAATTTGAAATGTTTCCAGGAGGTTTCATTGGTCTTGTCCAGCTAAAGGAAGAGAAGGCTTGGTTAAAGGAGGTGGACCAGAATTTGTCCCTAAGGATCAATCAAATTATTAGTACTGATGACACATCCTTATTTGTCCAAACAATTGAGGAAATTGAAAAGTGAAATCTCATTATGGTTTCATAGAAACAGAGATTGGGCATGTACGAGTCACTTGGAAGCGGATAGAAGATATGAAATAGAAGATTGCTAGTTTTACTTGGCCTAGTGATGATGTGTATCAAGAGTGGAAAGATAAGTATATGGGATAGAAAGAAGATGCTCAAGAGCAGTTACAGGAGGTTGCAATAGAACAACAAGCAGAGGAAGCCATAGATGCTGAAAAGGACTTATAACTGCTTCTTGATTTTGACTGGTTGTTTGTAACAAACTTTCTTTTGAAGGGTCCAAAGCTTGTATGCATCCATAATATCATAAATGGATACCAGGACTCCTAAAAAAATGATCGCAAGTAATTGTAAGAAAACGCTGCAGAAATTTATCTGAGCTTTTTTCTAGTCTTATGGAGAATACTCTGAGTTTTGTAATATTTTCTCAAAATTAATATCAATATATAGACTAGAAATAGTGTATATACATAAATGTGCATAGCAGTCATAAGGCAAGTCATTTCAAATGTGCAACTCAATACAATAAATAATCTTAGTTTGTATCCCTATAGCATCATAATGCAATCCTTGACCAAGTATGCATACAAGAAACATCTAGTTCTATTAAGGCACAAGCATCAAAGTCAGAGGTTATGACAACTAGTGAAAAACATCAAGAACAAAAAGTTTAGTCTCAAGAATTAGGAGTTGTAATAGAAAAACTTACAAGGATGAGGCATATTCATAACTTTTGCAGTCCCACCTTGGATATCAACACTAGAAGCAACTCATATTGTTCGTGTATAGACAAGACAATATGGGAGTTCATTATACCTAGTAACTCGTGGTGTTGTTGTTCATGTTGGCTCTATTGGACCCTGCAATTAAGATTCAATATACATTATTCAATAAGATTAACTGTGCAACATAATGAAATATTGAAAAGTGTGTTACCTTGTTGAGCTTCGCTTGGTTTTGAGAATAGTTTAATATTCTCTACTTAACAAGGCCAACCACATGAAGGTGGAAGCTCATTTGGCCCCTCCCCCCACCCCCTAACATCACTCTAAATTCCCCGTTAACATCTTATAACATTCATTCATTAATTCTTTCTACCATTAATAAAATATAGCATTCATTCATTAATATCACATAACATTCATTAACACATAACATTGATTAACATTAATTAACACGCAACATTCATCAATATTAATTAACACATATCATCCATAACCATTAATTAGCACATAATTACATTCACTAACACATAAATATCAGTCATTATCAAATAAGTTAGATTACAATCATTTCTTTCTTTGTTTTTTCTTTGAAGCTATGAAAAGACTAAGTGGAACAATGGTGTCTTCATCATTTCCCCCCTCTACAGATGTTCCACCAACTACTCGTGATCTCAATGTATGCCTAGTCCTATACCGAGGATGAGAACACTGAAGCGAAGAGGGGTCCTCTGCAATAACAAAGAAATGGGTTAAATTCAAAACAAAAAAATTATTATTGTTACAAGTATTTCATTAATTTAGAGAACATAATTGTTGTGCTCTTTACCTGATGGGGCCACGTCATTTTGTGTATCCTCAACCTCAACATGTTGAACACCACAGTCCTCTTCACCTGAGTGGGGAACATCACGTTCTTCAGGTTGTGTACCCAGATCATGCTCCACTTGCTCACCACCGACTACATGCTCTAAAATATTAACAAGAAAGGTTACATTAATTACTACTCTAATTACAAATTAAGATGTTTAATTGTATTAATAGCTAAATAAATAAATTTGAATAGCAAATGAATACCTCCACTACTGGGATGCACATCCGGACCTTCATGTGCAGGTGGTGTTTCACATTTAGCAGGTTGCATTCCAATGACATGTACATTGTTATCATTGCTTGCTTATTTAAAACAAATATAGTCACTTTAAGTTGGAACTCAACATCAATTAGATTATTGGTAAAGTATTCAATTTGAAACAACTTCCATTTACCATATTTACCTATGTGATGGATGAACTCAAATGTTGTGTATGCCCACTCAATTCTCGTAGCCGATCAACCATGGCTGAATAGCGTTGCTGGTAGGCAATTCTCTTGTCAACTTCTTTGGGTGCTCTATTGAATTCAGAGCCCTGCATTTTTGCTTGGTACCATGAATTTTGCTTGCATTGTTTGATAAAAAAAAAATTTTGCAATTTATTAATATTTTGAGACAATATGGGAGTTTACATGAGATACTTACAATTCGTGTAGCAAGTTTCATGTAACCACCAGAGCTGAGTTTGTGTTGCCCGTGCTTTTCTTGCCTTGCCTTGGTTGCCTTTGACGTGTCACCCAGTCTATAAAAAGTTTGAAATATGTTAGATTATATAAATATAAAGAGTAATTAATTAGTACATAATTACATTCTTAATAGTATCTCATACCTTCTTCTGGCATCTACTAGTGTATTTCCTTTTTTCCTTTCAATTCTCTCCTTGGCATCCAAAATCAAGTCCTTCCACTCCCTCTCTAGAATCATGGGGGGACGCTCGTACTTTAGGTTCCTCTCCAAATGGGTCCTGTATTGGTCCCTCACATACTTTAGATATGTTCCAGCTTTTTCAAGGAGCTTGGTTTTGTCAAAGGTGTCATTTCAAAACCACTCAACCATTTTGGTTTGTCAATTCATCTTTTAACCTTTTTTCTTGGTCATTTCACCTTTTAAAGCAAAAGCAAACCTGTTGGATTCAGAAATGAACTGAAGCTACATTTATTACACTTCAAGAAATGGATCAAAGGAAAATTATTCTAGCAATGATATGAAATCAAAAGTGGATAATGGTTAGTTCACATATGATGTACCACCTTTTACATATGGTGGGCCCAAATATCTGCAATGTAATGTCACTAAGATGTTTATAGAAAATATCATTGCCTGCAAAAAATTCATGGGATCAATATTAGTCCAAAATGAGTGATCATAAAGTAAATTACAATTAGAGTATATATAATAATAATTTTAAAGTACCTGGAACCTTTTGTATCTTTAAGGGAAGCATTTCTTCGTCGCTCACCACGAATGTGGCCTGCAATGTTCCCGTACTAGCAATACAAGAAGATCTAGGAAACGATGCTATGTTATCAGTAGTAGTCACCTCTGGCACATCCTCATGTGCATCTCCTCCTGCAAAAAATGAATCCACTATGAAATGGCATTAGAATTCAAGAAAGAATGCTTGAAGGGAAATAAACACATGACAGAAGATAGAGCAAAAGAGGGATCTACCAATAGTGGGCGGGCCAATATGACGTGCACTAGAGGATGTCTACATGCTACGTGTCGCCGACATTGTAGTCGGCAATATAGGTGAGGGTGAGCTCTGATGAGGCGGTGTCGGCATTTGGACAGTAACATTGACAGCACCTAAAGAATAATACATTAAATATATCAAACATTAAATATATGAAAAGTGCAAGAATTTTAAACGAGGATGAACCTTTATTTTGAACATTAACAGTATCAAGTATGATGTGTTTTGGGTACTCAGAGTGATAAGCCAAGCAAGTGATAATACAAGAAAATCGTCATCACTTGATCCTGCAACACCTTGATCGTAGGAACGACTTTCATGAGGGCAGATAAATTGTTGTAAAAACAATACATGCATATTTTAGTTAATGACATAAAAAGAGAATAAAATATAAACCATTATTGAACTTTTGTTATAATTAAAGCTTTCATTACTACTTACTTGCAAGTTTTCTGCTGTCTTATACAATAATTCCACCCTCTGTTGTATCTCATCAGTGGTAGGATGCACAGCTGCCAAAGCAACAATCTCTTTTCTAATTTTTATAAGAGGCATTTTAAAGAATTTCACAAGGACTGTGGGATCTTTAGGGTCATCATTGCTTAACCCTAATGATTCCACATCCATAGAAAGGTGCTCAGGTACTGCAACTCCCTTTCCCTTTCCCTAAACTTCTGTCTATGTTAAGAATATCATTAACAATTACAAAATTAGTATAAATCACTAAAAAAAAGAACATAATAATGTAACAGTTTGCTTCTACCTAATTTGTACAATTAATGAGGTTTAGCTACTCGGTAGAAGTGTCGCAAGGTACATCTCTATTTTCAATATGTGATGGATCCATGTCGGCCTGTGACAAAGAAAATATATAAAAAATGTTAGCGAAATTACATCATACACAACATGAACAACATGAACTTTGTAGACAAAAAGAGTATTAAATAATAAAAAGATGTTGTCATCACAATCATTGTAAATTTTGTGATTCCTTACCTTTAATTTATGTAGACTATGCAGGATCCTCAACTAAATGGTCACATAAATAGTCACATAACTAATAAACAATCCAATTTCCATAAATAAACACAGTTTAAAAATTGTCACATAAATGGTCACACCCCCTATCTCCATCTCCATATTAAAAGGTGCATCATGAATTAATTATGTAATGGCATTAGAATTCAAAATAGAATGAATTAATTATGTAAAAAAAATTCTATCAAGTCAATATTCAATAGATAATATACTAATCGTATTCCTCATACATTCCATTCCTCATCATCATGAACATCAAGGTCATCATCGCCATCATCATCATCATCATCATCATCATCATCATCATCCTTGTCGTCGTCATCATCATCATCATCATCGTCGTCGTCGTCGTTGTCGTCATCGTCGTCATTATCATCATCACCATCATCACCATCACCGTCATCATCATCTTCTTCTTCTTCTTCTTCTTCTTCTTCATCATCGTCATTGTGAAACTGTCGATCGTGATCATCATCCACTTCATCTTCTACTTCTTTGGTATCTTCTTCTTCCATCACATTATACTTTATCAGCCTTCCTCTTGGATCATGTCTAACAACAAATGACCAACCCGGTTTATGTGGAACCTCTGAGTAAAATACTTGCTCACATTGGCTTGGAAGAACATAGGGCTCATCCCCAGCTGGTTCAAATGACCTTGTATTTAGCATTATAAAACCATTATCATGTTCAATAACAGTTCTATCAGGATCATTTTTATTCAATCGTAGCCTGTACCATTTGACGACGAGCAAAACTAATTTGAAGGAATTAAAGTCACACTCAAGTATATCATCCAAAATGCCATAGTATCGATTTTGAGACTGTTAAGGATGAATATCATTTCTCGATGAAATATTTGTCACCTCAAAGACTGCAGTGATGCAAGAATCACAAGTTTTCTTCATGTCATCCAACTTTTTTATGCAAAATTTATGACCATTGCAGCACATAGCGTTGTGGTGTTTGACCTACGATATGTCAAACATGTAAAATTTATTGCATTGTGAGTTGATAAACATATGGGTGATTAATAAATTTATACGTACATGTTTATATCTTAAACCATATGCTAAATCAATTTCCTTTTGCGTAACATTGGAATCTCCATTACGATGTGCTTCTTTAACCAATGAAGCCACACCTTCCCATGTTAACGTGCATCCAAAATGTTGACAACGTTCAATCCATACCATCATCCAATCAAGATTGTTTGCAATATACAAATGTAGTGCATCCCACTCTCGACCAACTGTACAAAAAATAAATAGATGTCTTACAATCAATTTATTTTGAAGATTAATAATTAATTAAATACAATAACATCTTATAATTACCTCTCACTTTCCTCAATCTACCTTTCCCCGTCAAGTACTCCCCTTCGAATTTGTTAATGGTGTTGGGATCCCAAATGCGATCCACATGGATCATTGCTGCAAACTTAGGAAGATATTCAGAAATGTACACCATAGTCTGGTATACCATATATCCCTCCACCATAGAACCCTCAGGATGTGCTCTTTGTCAAACCAAAGCCTTCAAAAATTTCAAGTGCCTCTCAACCATCCACATTGACCTAGTGTGTACAAGTCCACACAATTCAATCTCCTCAATTTGGTGTATGAGGTAGTGTTCTTGTGCATTGAAAAAAGCTGGAGGTAGACACTTTTGCATTTCACACATTAAATGAGGAATTTTTCTCTTCCAATATTTTATATCATCTTTATGGATTTCTTTACATGACAACCACCTACAAGGTATTCAAGACGTAAAAAAATATACTACATAAGAAGTAAAACAAATCACAAATATAATATCTATACAACAAACTAAACAAATATCACTACTTACCTTATGTATTTTCCAAGATCATATATGACTTGCTTGACATTATTGTCGAAGTCGTCTGGGAGAGATAGAGGTAGAATGTACTACAACAATTATAAAATTATCTTTTCATTTTTTTGTAACATAATGAAAAGTACACATACGCTCAGTACTTAAATACATACTAAAAACACAAGAACATGAATTACCTTAATGAAGGTATGTCAATCATGCATTTTCATCCCTGGCCCAAATTCACTTTTCTTTGATATGAGATTGTTTATGTTTGCAGCAAATCCTGTGGGAAATCGAATTTTTCGTATGACTTCTTTTATAGCATTGCTTTGTTGGTCCGTTAATAACCAAGGAAGCTCACTTATATTAATCTTGTCTCCACGGCTATTTGATTGAATGACATTTATCATTGCATGATTGGAATCCTAAATGTCACTACATATTTTGACAATTTTTTCTTTGTCATGCCTTCCATCCAATATTTTCCATAATGTCTTTGTTATATTCTTTCCAATATGCATACTATCAAACAAATGAACAATTTGTAACTGGTCGTAGTAGGGAAACCTACTAAATTGTCGGGGATAACTTTTTATTCCCTTAGGAAGGAGTTCATTTATGACTTCACGACCTTCATGATCATCAATCACATCATTAGTAAACAAAACAAAATAGAAAAGATGTTTTATGACAAACCAATAGATGGAATGCAATTACCTTGACGACTAATTCTACTATATTCCAACTTCCATAGGTGAGGTGTCATTCTTCGTGGCTTTGATGTATTCTCTTCTTTCCCATTGAAAAGATGTTTTTCAATATTTTGATACTTATGATTTTTGTGGAGAAAGTGCCTATACTCATCAAACATCTACTTTCCTAAACTTTTTGAATGACAAGATTTCATCTTTGGACCACAAACAGGACATGCAAATTTTCTCTTTGTTTGAAGACCTACAAGATAATGTATAATTGGATTAAATATGATAATTTTTTGAATTATAATGTTCATGCACAACTTAAACACTATAACATACCACAAAAATATGTTAGCCTCGGGGCATCGTGTATTGTCCATAGAAGCATCGCATGGAATTGAAATTGTCTTTGTCCTATTGGTCTAGAGACATCATACATAGTGACACCATTCCATAACTCCAGCAACTTGTCGTTAAGAGGCTTGATATATACATTCATATCTTTAACTTGGTACTTACCTAATCAAATGAACAAAAACATTACATAATTATTATGACCATTTTACTGCAATATTTATAATTAAATTTAGACGACTATATTTAAATGATAAAATACCTGGAACAATCATTGCCAACACTATGTGTTCCCTCTTTATTGGCATCCATGGAGGAATATTATTGTTGATAACAAAAACAGGCCACACTGAGTAAACAAATCTCATCTCTCCAAATGGATTGACACCGTCCGCTGCCAATGAAAGCCTAAGATTATGAGGTTCTTCTTTAAAGTGTGGCCACTTTTCCTCTATGTCCATAAATATTGAACCATCTGTAGGCATTCGAATAATGTCATCTCGACTTCTATTGCATGCATGGTAATCCATAAATTGTGCCAAGCTAGTGCACTTGAATAATCGTTGCATACGTCGAATAATGGGAATATAGCGAAGAACCTTCGAAGGAACCCTTTTTGTTATTTGATCTGTTCGATATCTACTGATATGAAATTTAGGACATTCAGTTCGAAATTCATGCTGTTTGTGATATATAATATGATCATTGGGACAAGCATCTATTGCTTGATACTCCATTCCAATATCTTTCATAATGGCAGATAATTCTCGGTATGAGCGAGGTAGAATATTTGATGGTGGTAACAAAAACTCACCTATCAATCTACAACAACAAAATATAATTTTTTATAATAAATAATATTAATGGTACAACATGATTCACAATTTATTATGACATATATGACATGCCTTAACATACGTGACATTGTTATGTTGGATAAACCATTCATAACCTTCAAGTTCACCAACAATAATACAGTGGAGAGAAAAGTTGCCTGTGAGCCTTCATAAAGGGCCTCAGATGCCTTCTCAAGTAGAGGGACATCATGAACAACATCAAGCTCATCTTCATCATCATGATCAGCTGCGTAAGTACTAAATGAGTCATGGATCAATGTATTTGTACCATCATATTCAATTGTGTTTTCTGGCTCATGATCATCATCTTCCATGGGATCATTATCTTCAGCTTCGATATTCACACTTCCATGTTCATCCACTTCGAAAACCATATTCTCAGGGTTGTGTTGATCCATACCATGTGCTCCGGGGTGCTCGACCTATATAAAATTGATATACATAAATAAACCGTGATCATCATCTCATCGTCACATAATTTATTATGTATGTAAATTGTCAAAATGATATAATGAAAAACTTACCAATGGATGATAATCATGTCCACCTTCAATGTGACCATGCAGCCAACAATGTTTCTTCACTGTTTTGATTAGAAGTCTTCTAGTCTTTAACCCCTTACAAATTTTGCACGGACAATAACATTTTCCATCACCTTTTCTTTTCAAGTTAGACCACAATCTAGCAATTGTCTCCTTATTTTGTTGTTTGTTGATATTGTTTGACATGGTCTTTCTTCACAGGCAAGAAAATAGAAATTATTGTCTAACATGGTCTTTCCCTCAGGAGCTGGCAGATCCTGCTTCCATACTTTAATTCTATTTTCTCAAAGGACAATCCTAAAAATCCATGCATTGCAAACAACTTTTTACACCTTTGTTGGTTGTGGTGGCATCACAGAGAGTTTACATCAATAAATGAAGAATATACCAATGCTTTTAATGCAGCAGTAGAAGTCTATCTCTTATTCAATGTCTCTAGTGAAACCCCCATGATCTTTTGTTGGAGTAGAATTTGTTATATTCTAGAAAGGGTCTTGTCCTTTGTTGATGGGATATTCATCTACCTCAAGAAATAATTGTTCTTTTCTCCAACAAGAAGTGGAACTAAATGAAGATCTAGCACCATGAAATTAATCCTCAAAAGGATTACTATAGTTAGTTTGGGTAGATAATGATATGGGTAAAATACTAATGTGGCTTTACGAAACATTATGTACTATCTTAGCATACTCTAACAACTTTGGTGTGACATGCTACATCCAATTAAGTCTCCATTAGTATCTCTATTGTGTTTATGGATTGGGATTCAATGTACTCTTTTTATACACAGATTTTACTTTCAACTGAGGAGGTTTGTATGTACTTACTTGTCTTTTGATTTTATCCCTATTTCAAGAATTTCTTCTATCAATATATCATTTGTTGTAAGTTGTACAAGTGGAAGCTTGAACATGCCTTCCATGCTAGCCTTGTTGATAAGTTCAACACCATCTTGTGCAACAAATCTTTAGAACTCCATTTTTCCGAATTGAAGAGTGAGTAGTAGGGACAATCTAGGACACTTACAGAGGTTATGCAAGAGAGATAAACAGACCCAAATATTATGGCTTAATAATGATCAATTGGTAAACAGATAAGAAACTCTCAATATCAAAATGCCTTTCTCAATTGTCTTTACTAGAAATGGATAGATCTGCTAATAATGGCTTTATGACTGTATGTCAACTTTAGACTCAATCCAAGAAGAGCTATAACTAATATGTGATATCTAGATTTATGATCTCTATAATATAACAATCCCATAATTATGTTTCCACGCATCTATACCACAACACAAACATCATGCTAGTGTTCAACCATAGCAATTGATATCCTAATTATAGAATGTGAAATATGCACATTACTATGAATAAAGATTAAGAAAAATAAAGAAAGATTCTTATTGCAAACATAAATGACTAATGGACAAGAATTGAATTCATTGTAGATAGTTTTGAATATCAAATTCACTTATTTGTGTGCATTTAGTAACTCATGTACTTGTGGCCAACCATTTATCTCTTTCATAAATTAAACACTTATTAATAACATTAAATGGCTGAGTAATTATGTTTTAGTTGAAATTGAAAATAAAATATTTTATTTCAGGACAACTCACACTATTACCCTATCATATTTTAGACTCTCAGTTTTGTTAGTAGTGGTTTGATGTCTTTGGAGCTGATCATTGCATTTCTTTAGTTACATTTGCCAGCCTACTCCCAGCCTGTGCCAAAATGGGAGCTTTGGAACAGGGTATGGACATCCATCAAAGCATAAAAGATAGAGGAATTTTGTCAGATGTAGTTGCAACTACACAAAACGGATTTGTTGAGAAGGATTTAGAAACTTTCAAGCAAATGCAATCGGCAGGTGTAAAGCCAAATTCCACGACCATTGCTACTATCCTCCCTACCTGTGCCAAAATGGGAGATTTGGAACAGGGTATGGACATTCATTGAAGCATAAAGGATATAGAAATTTTGTCAGATGTTGTAGTTGTAACTGCCTTGGTAGACATGTATGCAAAATGTGGAAGCATAGACAAGGCACATGAACTATTTGATAGAATGCCTGAAAGAAATGTTGTCTCGTGGACTGCAATGATTGCTGGATATGCACAAAATGGATTTGTCGAAAAGGCTTTAGACAATTTCAAGAAAATGAAATTGGAAGGCATAAAGCCAAATTCCACAACCTTTGCCAGCATCCTCCCTACCTATGCAAAAATGGGAGCTTTGGAATAAGGTATGGACATCCATCAAAGCATAATGGATAAAGGAATTTTGTTAGGTGTTGTACTTGCAAATGCCTTGCTTGACATGAATGCAAAATGTGGAAACATGGACAAGGCTCATGAATTGTTTGATACGATGCTGCAAAGAGATGTGATCTCATGTGAACAATCAATGCGTGCATATACGAGAGGAAGGGATTGCTGATACAAAATTGAACGCTCACTCCTCAATCACAGTTCTATGGTTTTACGAGATTAAACTAGGACAATTAACCACCACATGTATATTTTTTGCAACATGAAATTAAAAACTAGGGCAATTTGAATCTACCTCCTGCATGGGATTGCCTTCGACGCGGGTTTGATGTTCTTGGGGGTTGAAGTCGCCACAGACGCCTATGCGGGATTGCAATTTACAAATGAATTCCCCGCCTCTTTTTTTATTTTGTAATGGTCGTTGTCGTCGGAATTACGATGAACTCAAGTACTTGTTTGAAAAAAAGAAAATTCTCATTGCTAATGCCTTCTTCGTCGAAACCAAATGGGTAATTGCTGTCAGAATTACGATAAATGCGGGCATTTTTTCAAAAAAAATCAAATTTGGCCACAATATACCTTCTCCATCAGAAACCTCAGTCAGAAATCTAGTCCAAATGTATTAGTGTTACCACACTACCATCAAATTCTTCAAAGGATGGGAAATTGTTTCTATCACTGGTCATGTGATGTGAGCAATCACTATCTATTCTCCATTCATCACAGTTATCCATGTGAGACACCAATGCCTTTTTATCAGTCAGATCTTCCTTCATAGAAATAAATACTATCTCCTCATTGTCATCTTCTTCTGATTCTTCATCGGTCACGCCTTCAGCCACTGCAACATAGCAATGTTTCTATCCTTTTCCTTTAAATTTCATGAACTTTTCTTTCTAATCACCGTTAGGACAATTTGCAGCAATGTGTCCAATCTTATTGTAGGAAAAACATTTCAAGGCTAATTTACCTTTATACTTACCAGTGCCTCTAGGAAATCTTTTAGCCAATAGTGCCTCAAGTTCCATCAAATGATCTTCATTATCATCCTCACCTCTACTACTGCCATGACTAGACCTGCAGTCATGATTATGATAAATATCCTTTCCTTTCTTTACAGATGTAGCGGTTAAGAAGCTTTAAAAGCAGATTCAGATGGTTTTGAAACACTATTATCAAAGTTGTTTAACTCAAATGCAGTCATCTTTCCAATAAGAGAATCAATGGTGACTTTATCTTTAGAAATAGATCTCAGTTCTTGAATTTGGGAATTCATAATAAGGTGCTTATAGGCAGTTCCAAACCCTATTTACTCTTTTTGCTTTTCTTTCTAAGAATATAATAGATTATTACAATCTAGTCCTTTAACCCAGAGTGAATAGTTGGAGATTTTATATTGGTAAGTTAGTACTAAAATATCTTAGATATCTTTCAAACAAAGAGAAGTTGGTTCAATTATTTGTGCGCTTGTTGAAAATATTATATTATATGATTAGTTGTACTTTGGAAGAGAAGACGTTCTTTTAAAGAGTTTTAAGTGCCACTAGTTAATTCTGGTTAATGTCACATTATGGAGATCACATGTGATGATGATATGTGGTTTTGAGAATTATGTTGGTTAATCATTTTTTTATCGTGGCCATACATATTATTTGTTTTGATTAGATTTTTGGAGAGTATCTACCTTTGGCAGGTAAGGATTTCCATAAGGACAATTATATTTCTCTAGTGGAAGCTTTAGAGGATGGTCTTATCAATGGAGCAATTGAGTTGTCTTCCTTGAGATGTGTTAGTCTAGTAATCTATCTTCTCACTACTGTTATTTGGGTAAGTGACATTTGAACTAAAATAATTGTGACTATATTTGCAACACCTAATGAGGTTCAAAAGATCCATCTAAGACATCAAATGGATAAAGAATAATAGGGTCTTATTAGAAACTAGTTGCACTAGAGGATGGAGGATTTTCATCATCTCAAATTAGCTTCTCACTTTGAGATGATGTTTTGCATGCAAAGTAATTTTGGCATTTTTGGTTTATACTTTTCTTTTTGTCTTCTTTTTTGATGCTGATAGATTTGAAGAATACGTGTATTGTGAAGTTTATATATTGGAAACAGGTTTGAGATTTGGTGTTGAGCTCAATATGGTTTGTTATCGAGCAGGCTTCAAATTATATGATTGGGAATTATACCCTTTCATGGTCATTAAATAATATAGAGATTTATTGTATCTCTTAGGGATTGTCGTTAAATAATTGAAGACTATTTGATTCAAGAATTTGGGAATGAGAGCTCAAGACTATAGCTTGAAGCTACACCTTTCTAAGGGTCAAGAGACAACTTAATGGATCCTTTCTTGGTTCAAGATTTGCTTCTTTAAGAGAAGATATTTTTTAAAATATGTATTCATATTATGTAATCAACATGTTTTTGTTGTGTAAACCTTAGGGGGGATCCCTAGGACAAGGATAATTTGATATTTTTTAGGAACAATGTAATAAGAGGGGAATGTTAGCATGATTTCTCACTATTGCATTGTTTAAAGCTTAGTTTGTTAGTGGTTATGACAGTTCTAGATATTATATAGTTATACCAACTCTATCTCTCCATATATATGTACACACTTGCCTAAATTCAATTACAATCAAACAATTTTTTATCATTCTACATGTTCAAACACACAACTCAAGCTCAATACGTTTTGTATTTAAACCACAAGAAGACATGACTCTATAGCTTCTTCTCATAGGGATATTATATTGATAATAATAGGTTATCAAACTTACACACAATAAAAAGCCCCAAAACACACAAATTGTCCTAGAAAACAAAGAAAGAAGACTAGAGGCAAAAATAAAGTATTTGATTTTTGCTTGTATTGTCTTTTATAAAATTGTGAATGATAATGCAAGCAACTAACAATTGATATACAATTATAGAAATGAAACAAGTGATTAAACAATGTAATATAGAAATGAAATGATTAATTAACCACCTATTTAAGCAATATGAGCTAATAAAATAATTTCAGCATATCTCTAAATCTAAAAAAATTATGCAATTAAACTCAGATCTAAATATCCAAATTATATATTATGCAAGAAATTCTGAGTTCACCAAAATGAAATGTAGGAGAAATATGTTCAATAGCTTATGCATGCAAAATATGAATAATTTATAAGCCTACATTCATTGGAGAAAAATCAAATATGTCCAACTTCAATTTCTTAGGAGAGTTGGGCACTAGCTATTAAATGCTCTATTTTTTATTAATATGATTGGATATGAAATTATGCAAGAACTAGGTGAAATATTAGGAAATTGACAATACTTACCATAAATAGAAAGTGAAGCATCCTAAAATTGCACCCTTGTACAAGATTGACCACATTGGGTCTCTACCTTAGTGTTTGCCTCCCTAAGCTAGATTGGGACCTGATTATTCTCATGCCCCTCATGTATTGCATCATTTTTAACTTTTTCTATGCACAAGGCACCTTGTCCTTGCCCCAAAGTAGGGTAGGACCAGGGCATGGCACCTTGGTCCTCCTCATTTTATGCCCCTCAAAAACCATTTTTAGCATTTCAAAAATGAGTGTGATTCCTATCTCCATGTTGGCTCATGTCGGAAAATTAATTCATTTTCCCGACAGGCAATTATAAAAGGAGTCTTTCCCCGCTCATTTGAAATCCATCAATTAGAAAAATAACATGACATCAAGCAATCAAGCATTCAAGCAATTGAGGAATAATCAGTCTTCCTTCAAGCCTTGGAGTAGCAATAAAGTCAAGATTCAAGCATTGAAGTGGATATTTTCATCCTATTTTGTTGAAGACTTCATGAAACCCCAATCCCATGTGGAGACAAATAAAACTTCACAAGGAGGTATATCATGTGATTTTTAGTCATTATTCAACATCTCCCTCAAAAGGAGAATCTTCCATTACTGCAATTTCAATTATCTTTATCTCAATTTCATGATTAATTCCAAAACTGGAGTTTGACCTAAGGCAAACCCTTATTCCCAACCTATTCATTTTTCTTTTTGTTTTTAGGAAGCACGTACGGAGATGTGATCTTTAGAATCAACATTATTCACGGAGATGAATCAATCCCTCTTTGGTGCGTGAAAAGTTTGAAGCGCCATGGCAATAGGCACCATGATCACGATATTTTATGAGCTCTTTCGAAGATCAGATCTGACTCTGTGAACATTTCTCTGATCTAGGTGCATATCTCAATACCGCATCTATAGCTCATTGTTTTTGTGTTTTTACCTCTATTTTCAACACTTTATCTTAATTCAGCAATTCAATATACAAAAGAGGGAAACCCCAAATCAATCCCATTAGTATTCAATCTTAATCCTTGTTGGTTTTTTATTTAATCTATTAGATTCCCCCCACTTTTGAATGTAATGGTCTCCCAACTCTAAAATTAGTGGTTTCCATCTCTCATGGGGTGAAAACCCTAATTTTTCACTATTACAGAAAGATATAAAATAGGAAGCCAACTTAGGAACACATATTTGAAAATGTGATATAGAGAGGAACCTGTCACTAAAATCTAAAGATAAAAGCATTGTTCAAGTGGGCTAGGAACCCTAGACTAGAAGGTATTTCCATTAGCTAAAACTTCAAATTCTAGATTAGGATTTCATATAGATTACTTCCTCTAAAATTCAGCCAAAAAGTGAACTAGTTACATATGAAAATTGATATAGACCAATCTATTTCACCTATTCAAGTTTTTAGAATTATATATCTTAGTCTGCACACTATAACTCTATAACTCTTGACTATCAAATCTTAACCCACACATAAAAAATAGGGAAAAGTGCCATGATATATTCAAGACTACCTAAGTCAAACCTCAGGTGGGAATTATCCTCCACTAAAACTATGATGATTAAAAAAAGAGCATACCCTTGGTAGGGTGGAGGTTGAAAACTTTAAGGAAATTTTGAATTGACAAATGATACCTTTGCTCTGAATCTTCTTTCCTTGAATCCTCATCAAAGGTTGATGTTTCTTCATATGAATTAATGCATCCATTCATTCATGGAAGAAAACATAAACTTGATCGTGGTTTCTAACTTGAATGCTTGAATGCTTGACTTGAAAGCTCTCCTCTGATTTTTGAAGATGTCTAGTTGATTTTCTCAATTAGAGTTATAGGAATTGAATGCTTGTAGAGAGATGTTCAAATGAGGGGGTGGGAGTTGTACTTATACACAACTTCACATATTTTGTGTTTAAATGTTGAAGAGGGCTGACATCGTGGAGCACTTTCCCACTCTACAATTTCTTGACCATTAACGATTCAAATTTGGGCCAATTTTGACTAGACAATGGTGTCAGACACCATAGACTAGGAGGACTAGCGAAATAGACACTCTTGACACTTTGAACTAGAATCTAGATTAGTGAGCTCTTGATTATGTTGGGCTTCTAAATTTGGCCATGGAATGAGCACAATCAGTCATAATTCAAGGGCATAAGGGAAAACCACCAAAGTGATCCCAAAATGAGTGTGAAATGCATAGGGATATAAATTATGATATTGTGAATATATAGAAATTAGTAGCCATAAGCATGTTATAAATAATAGATCTATCAATTTGGATGCAGTAGCCCAAATTCAAGGTGTACTAGGAACACCTTTAATAGTTATAACTAGTTTAGAAGGTTTCTAGTTTTTCTTCATGAAAATGAACAATAATTTTTTATTTTATGAAATCTTTAGTAGATCCATTTGAAAAATATGCTACTTAGACTTTTAGACGAGGAATGAGAAAGAAAAGAAGATGGTGAAATACAAGGATAACAATAAACATGTATATATTCTTAGAGAATGCCATCTAAAATGTTAAAATATTCTTTATGAAAATAATTATTAAATACACTAAAGGTTTGTAGAAAGAGATATAACATGATTGGATAACTTACATTTACTAAATAGCAAGAAAAAGGAAGCATGGAAAAGCATATTCACTAAAATGTAATAGAGGAAAAACCAATTCAATGAAAATGCATTTATTTTCCAACCAAACAAGTCCTACGTCACATCTTTTGAGATTAGATAACTATAAATGAAAAGTGTCTTGATTCAACTCAATATGAAAAGATTAATATAATTAACCTAGTCTAAGTGAATTGAATAAATGTATACATATAAACACAATTAACCTAGCTCAATTAACCATGAGGAGGAATTTGAATATTATTTTAATGTTTAACAAATAGTAAATGTAAAAAATAAAAATAAATGCATCTCACTTGATTACTAAAGAACGTAATATTTTTACATGAATATGAACCAAAATTTCATCAATATCAATAATAGTGAGTAATTGGGTGATAATCACCTTGAAATATGGATATTTTGTTAATATTTAGTAGAGATAAATTTGGAATTAGGTACAATATACAAATATAAATATGTCCAACACCTACAAACTAGTCTTATATGATATGTCGACTACTTTTGTTCACTTTACTTAATGTTTCTTGACTTCTTTATGTTTTTTCATAACTTTGATTGCTGGTATTTATAAATATCTTTGTGAATCTACTAATATGTCACAAGGTGACTTGTTCTTCAAGGTTAACTCTTAGAAATGTGTATGAATAATTAAAAATGGCCATATTAAATCATACAAATGTTTCTAGAATGTTTGTGCAAAGATATTTTTGTTGTAGAACACTAATTGAAGTGTAAAGTGAAATGGTTCCTCTTTATAATAATATTGAATGATCAAAATAAATTATTGAATTGTGTCTTTAAAGTACAAAAACATGATAGTACATCATACAAATTTGTATTTAGTTAGCTCTAGGTTAGAAGAGTAATGATCGAAAGTTAGCCAATGTTGAATTTAATTTTCAAAAATTGAAATGGGACAAATATTTGACCACAAAAAGGATCTTGTGGTTATAAACTAGTCTTAGAAAATAAAAAGAACTAAACCTCCTCAATAAACAACCTATGCATTAAATTGAATATAGCTTTTTTTTTAATCGGGTAGGTCATTTTATTAATAAAAATATTCAATTACATTGTCTACAAAAGTATTTAAATATAAAAGATGAAACATCCAACACGACATCCCTAAACACCAATACAAAGCATACTATGATAATACCACCCAGTCCAAGAGCAAAAAATGGCTAAACCAAAACACTTCCTTACCCAAAAAAAAAAAACATACTATGATAATACCACCCAGTCCAAGAGCCAAAAATGGCTAAACCAAAACACTTCCTTACAAAAAAAAAATGAAAGGTGCAAATCTAATAGACCATAATGGCCCTTTATTGGTCGAAGGCATCTCCTGATCAGCTGAAAAGACCATAATACCTGCATGCTCCCTGTGATTCGTCGGCGCTCCTATCCGCAGCATCCGCACCCTCTTCTTCTTTGACGATTTCCTCGATCTGCCTCTTTTATTCTTTCAAGAAGTAGATGCTCTTGAAACCGACCGCTTCTCGTATAAACCCCATTTAGACAACTCGTCATGAATGCCCTATGTTTCAATATCCTTCAAGAATTCCTTCACACCATTCATGTTGATTTGTGTCGAGGCTCTCCTCACTTCCTTATTACAGTTGGCTCTCCATAGAAAGAAAGGCCATAGAAGGGATGTGAATTCACTTACCTGCAACCAGTCACCTCCCGAGCAAACAAACCCTTTGAGCTATCCCTTGACATCCTCATGAAGCTTTCCAGACCCCCGCACCATTCCTCATAGGCACAATTAGTAAATATCCATTGTACCGGCTCTTTGGATTTTAACTCAAGACACCATGCAAGAAACATGGAAGTGATGTCGGCATTGGTTTTGTATAAAAGAATTTCCTTCAAATAATCATCACCAAGGAAAATTTTCACTTGAGTTAGGAAGTCCCTCTCTACAATTTTAAACACATTTGAGAGGCGCTCATCAGATAAAGGTCCCCAGAATGCCATTATCGGCCTTGCCACTCGAAGCGATAAATTTGCCTCCATTACTCGTTGCAGAGACTTCCTTCAGAGCTATAATTCTGAATACTCAAACACTGTAGAATGTCCTGGACTAAAACCCTCAAATAAAGCTAAGCTCATGCTCTCCTGTCACCTAGAACATTAATGCATAAGTGCTCAAGCTTCCTTATCATGCTACGTAAAGTGAATTCAAAATCTCCCCATGATATGGTTTCCATTAATGCCCCTGTCTTTTTGAAGGATGAACAGAGCGAAATTCTCCATCTCTAACAAGAGCATGCTCTGGAATGGTACAACTCCTGGGATATCCACCGCCACCTCAAGGAAACAAAGCACCTACGAGTGGGATCGTACAGTAGGATCAACCTTGCCAAGATATGAATATTTTTATTCTCGATCTTCGGCCAACAAAAACAAAGTCCACTAATAAGCAATAATGGCATCTCGAGTGACACTGCATTTATGACTATTCACCATGCTGGACAATTTCGATAGCTTCCTTGACCACTTGTAAAATGCTAACGGCTAGAACAGTTTCAAAACCATGAGCATAATAGAGTGTGTCACTGAAGTATATTTAACTTTATTTCACCTTCACGAAGCTCAAAAGTATGCTTTGCACACTCATCAGCCTCTTGATTTCCTTCTCTTCGAATATGAGATACCTTGAATCTCTGAAAGGTGACTAGGCAGTTTTTAATATTCTAAATATCTCGGTAGAGTTTCCAATTATCTACCTTGCCCTTAAGGATAGCATGCACTATGATTTGGGAATCTCCCTCAAGATGGAGCATCTCTACCCCAAACTCTTTTTCATTTATACTGTTAAGAGTGCAACTTTAACTTTTGCTTCATTGTTGGACCCCACGCCAAGCCGTTGATTAGCTCTAGCAGTAACTCTGTCATGATAATCTTTTGCAATACACTCGGCACTCGCGAGACCAGGATTACCTTTAGTTACACCATCGAAGTTATCTTTATCCATCCCTGTTTTGAAAGTATTCATTTAAATTGAATATTATTTTTAAATAAATGAATTGTAATATGAATGAATAAGAGTGTGAAACATTTCTTAAAAAATATTAAAAAATATTAAATAAAAAAAATACCATCAGAAGAATTTCATTTCTTAAGATTAAAGTATTAGAGATCAAGTCATCTTGCTTGAACTTTTAAATAGAGCAAGATTTACTAATATTTTAGCCTCTGTCCAATGAGGACAGCTCTCTCACCATTTTAAATCCAAACCATGTTAAAAAAAGCCATTACTTGAGAATCATCCAGTATTGGCTGTCACCAAATATAGCTTTTGGGTTTTAAATGGCAATTGGTAAAGCATCTCAGAAGTCACGTATACTAGCTAGAGTTCCAACCTTAACTAGTAGCGGCCTATCCCGCAAGTACCTACTGAAAGAATTATAAAGAAAATCACATTTTCTAAGTCAGTTAACAGAATCTGCACATGAAAATCTACCAAGGAAAATAGGCAAAATTAGGGCAACTCGAGGAAAATAGCTAAAATAATAGCACAACTTGACAATGAAGGAACATCACACAATGTATGCGGACAAAAGCAAAGGCATTTATTTCCATTATTTATGTTTGTGGAAGGTGCAGTTTGCCCATTGTCCACTAGCGTTATTACCTCTGTTGATTTCTGGGTGAGAAAGAAGAGATGGCGACGTTGGGAACTATGGAAGGTGCTCCTTGTCAACACAGAAGGCCTTCACAATACTGACTTTCTATGTAAATCCATTCATCCATCTCTCTATTATTATTTTTGGATTGGTGAATTTGGAAATTTTATCATGATCTAGATCAGGTGAGGGTACAATCAGAGACCTCATTTCTTATATGAATGCACAAGCAAGATAGTTCAGCAGGGGCACAAAGCCTATGAGCATACCAGTCCAGTGAGGGTTATGAGCATGTTGAATCAGTAAAGTCTATGATCTTTAAAGCATACTTTTGTTGGACATTTTTCATTTGTTGAAAAGAGATCAACTAAAGGACATGATTGGTTGTGTGTTGTAGGAAGAGTGTTATGAAGAAGAGGAGGTGAAAGGAGGCTGGAAAGAAGGATCTCTATGACTGATTGTAGCTATTGAATAATCCAAACTGGAAACTTATATGCTTCATTGAATGCTATTTTTTTATTATAGGCTTTTGGTGTGAATGTCAAGTTTTGAGAGTAGGTATTTGAAATGAAGGGTCATTAATTAATATATATTTGTGTAATTTAGAGATGGAGGTACATTGTAAAAAATTAATATAGATTTTTAATTATGTTTTGCATTTGGACATTTATCTCTTATTTGTTGTCAATTTTTTTTTTAAGAAAATTATATAAAAAAACAAAATTTGAGCACTTTTGTATATAATCTAAATGAGTTTGTGTGGTGTATGATAAGGTGAATTTTTTTTGTATATATTTTTATAGAGTGTAAATAAGATTGACATTAAAATGAAATTTATTTATTTTATATATGACCAAGATGCTAACATAAGAATAGCTCCCTTTCATTTAAAATCAAATGAAAAAAGTACATTACCTTCCTCGAGACAGGGAAAACATCATATTTAGTTCAGTTCATAATGAACTAAAGTAAGAGATAATCCCTTAGTACTTCCATTCACCCCTTCTACAAAGAAGATGGAATGTTTGGCTTCTCGGGAAGGAATATTCAAAACTTTCCTTGAATACAAACATGAATCCCTTTGACAAACATCTATGTATCATTCTTCATATTCTAATTGTTCTTCATCTCTAGACTTCCAAAACCCTCGCCAATGTTGTCTGATGTAATCTTTCTAGTGGTTTTTTTATGTTCTTAGTCATCAAATTGCCACTAAATTTCATATGGATAGCATCTATTAATGTCCTTATCAAGGCATCTAAAATATATTCATATGTAAGTTAAAGAGAGAAACATGTTTATTTCTTTCTCAAATTTACAATTATGTGCCTCTTTCAAAGGCCATTATCTATAAAACATCAAGGATACATCATTGACGGAGTTTAATAATTAATTCAAAATTAGAATACAATAAGTTTTTTATCTTTAACTAATTATTAAACATGGTGAAAGGTGCATCTTAGATGTTACATAGGTATTGTCCTATGAAATGACTGCATTGATGTAAACTAATGAGTCACCTACTATTTTGCATCATTGTCTGTTCCATACAATAATCCTTTTGATAGAAGACATATTAGTGATTCCTATTCTATCTCTCAATACGCAACTAGCACCAGAGGTCCACAAATTCCCTTCTGTAAAGGAAAATGTGGGCTTAACAAATTCACCATGTGGAAGGGAGAAATCACTAAGCCAATTTTCTCTTGGAGGACTTTACATTCAAAAGAGGGGATGAATTTACTAGATCCAATCCTAAGTGAGACAAGGACTGAATACTAAGTAAATTGATTGTGTTTGAAATGTGTTTCACCCTCTTTTGTAAGTTGGATAAGTAAAGTGCAGGAATTGAAGAAAAAATAAGCATAAACAGTGAGCTATATATTTGGGATTTTGTCATGCACCTGGATCTCATAATTATGAAATGATTCAGAGCTGCTCTAAGAAATCTACCAAAAGTAGTAGGGACCATGTGTTCGAACTAGGATACCCACCCTCTTGATCCTCTGAACTTTTCATGCGTCAAAAAGGATTTTTTCGTCTCTACAAATAAAGATTAATTATAGAGGTATAGTTGCACACCTATTTCTTGCACATAGAAAGGAGGAGAAAAGGATTGGGAATAGTGGTTTGCCTAAGTCAAACCCCAGTTTGGAATCATCCTTCAATGAAATATTGCAAATGCTTGAAATAAATGCTAGAAATGTATACCTTTAGATCTACAATTGATGATGATGATGCTTTTGTTCTTGGATGTAGTCACATCTATTGTATGAAATGGCATGAACATGACAAAACCCTAGCACGCACACATGCTTGAAAATGAATGATGTAATAATGCTCTACAATTGATGAATGAAGAATATGCAGTCTTGAGGAATGCTTGATGAAGAATGCTTGAATGTAGTCTTCTTGCCTTCTCCTATTTTTGCCTTATGATTCTCTACCATGTGCTTGTATATCAAAATGGGAGGGGAAGACCTCCTTATATATTCTCCTATTGTCAAACTTATCAATTTTCTGATATAGGTTGACATGAGGAATTAACTTCTCGCTCATATTTGCGATAGAGCCTAGGGGCCAAAATGGATCCCAATTAGGGAGGACCAAGGCACCTACCCCAATTTGGGCTAGGATCAAGGGGCTATGCAAGGTGTAATATGGAAAAATGAAGCTTGGTTGCATGGGGGAGGCACAAATAGGTCCCAATCAAGCATGGGGATGAGACCACTAAGGTGAAGGCCCCAAATGTGGTTAAAGTTGTAAGGGGTACAATTTTAGGATGCCACACCTTTTGTAGCCCATCAATAATTAATTTAAGTTTGCCCTAGGGAGCAGCCAACCACTTTTCCTTCTTTCTATTCTTCGAAGAATAACTAGGAGTAGGGTTTGAGATAGTCGAGCATCTTAAAAGTGACCAAACCCTTCTCACTATGTAATCTCATAGGTTGGAATTCCTCCTCTCTTTTTTAATTCCCTTGCATTGAGTATTTCCCATATTTAAATTTCATTATTTCTTGTCAACACTTTCGCAGAGGAACATTTCTCAAAGAAGAAAATGTTCTTTTGTTTCTATTATTATCATATGATCATAGAGAGCCTTGAAGTCCACTTGAGCCTTCCCACATTTATCTAATATGGAGCTAAAAGTAACCACAGTTTATTTTTAATATATCTTCTCAAAATATCCAACCCAACCCAAACTCCTACACAACCAATTTTAGCATTTTTGTGCAAGTGGACATCTAGATGGATTGAAGATATGAATTGAATGAAATTTTTCTCCTATTAATATTAATCTTTGTTTTAAAAAAATGCCAACCAAGAAAAGACACCAACATTTGGTGGCGCATATCTCCCAACAAAGATCAATTAGCTAGTGGGAAATTGAAAGGACCTATTTTGGGTCAAGAAAACTATTTATTTTTTTGGTAATCTTCATATTTATCCTCATATTAGATGATTTCATCTCTTTTAAAGGAAAGAAGTATTTTTTTCATAATTTTCTCCTTGAGTTTGATCTTATTTGTTTTGAGATCAATGCAACATGAAAATCTTTCCAAACCCATTCCCATTTCATAATGTAACAGGATAGTTATGGACTTTATCCCTTTACATCACAAGATTTCTTTGCATCCATCCAAGCTCTAGAAAATTAGCCAATAGCACAAAACCATTTTAAGAATCATCCCAAAATCTAGCCATTTATGATTCAAGTCAAGTTTTATGTTATTATATGTTTTCACTTCATAACTATAAATGTGAGTGCCCATACGAGGATTGGTGAGTGGTGACTATTTGGATTCCATCATAGTAATTATTGTCCAAGTATTTATTTTAGAGAGTATTTCTCTATAGATCTATAGGGTTCTTGAACATTTCCCCCACTTTGCATCTAAAGTCATATTCTACTAGGGATTCACATGAATGATGATGCCACCCTCTAATTTTTTTTTTTTTATTTCATACTTAATTGGAGAGATTCTTTGGCCTAATTTAAACACTCTCATAGAAATATTTTGAATATCCCATAAAATTTAGGGGATACCTTTTTAGTGAGCTGCATACAAGACATTAAATGTATATGAGAATCTCAAAAAGCATTGATTTGATCATCATAATCCTCCTTTCTAGTGATAGCCACTACCAGGGCCAAATAAAGTAGCTTATGAGATAAGCATAATAAAATAATACAAAATTTAATAGGCATGTTGATAGATTTCATATTTCTTGTCTTGATGACATGATGGATATGATATTAGGAGCTTCATATTTAACTTAAATAGACTTATAGAATAGCTACTATTATATTCAAATTCAAATGATAAAGTGTGAAATAGAAAATAATATTCAATATTAGAGATGCTTTGTATGAATGGGTGGCGATAACTTTCAAATTATGTAAGGTACACAAAAAACTTATTAGGATGATGAATAGAGAGCTAAAAATTTATATTGGTAAGTTTGTGGTTGTTTTATATGGTGGTTGTAGAGGATTGAATGACCCAGACAAACCTTATATTTTCTACAAATGTGGCAAAGAAGGGCACACAATATTTAAGTTTTTGTATGTTCATACACTAGAAAAGAGGTAGGAAATTTAAATAATAATGAAATTAATTGAAGTCTTGAGATGATGAAGAAAAAATATTTAAATTTATAGATTTGTTGAGAATCTCACGATGTGAAGAACGCTAACTACTCCAGACAAAGATTTTGTGTCAACTAAATAAAGTGGGAACTCATGTATATATTAATAACTACAAAAAAGGGTTGAACTTGGATAATGAATTGATAGAAAATAATAATAATAATAACCATAAAATACAAATTCCAAACACATAACCCATGTGATATGATGGATCCACCTATAGTCACCTTATATTTCACTAGGATTTACCTATAAAGTGTCCACTATAGATTTAGTTTTAGAAGATGGTGAATGAAAAATTAGTCTTCACGACTAGGGATAGTTTATATAAATGACTAGTGATATCATCTTGATTATCTAATGCACCCAACACAATTTGGAGAATGATAAACATACATTCTATGATATTATAATGGTAAGCTTATGGTAGTATAATTTTATGATATCTCAAGATTTAGTAAGAGGGGATAGATTAATGCATTTTAGAATCATGTTAGGTCTAATAAGGACAAAAAGCTCTATGTAAAATTGAATAAATATAGGTTTATGTATATATATTTGTATGGTTTTTAATTTTGAGAGTTGGTGTAAGAATGTACAAAGAAGAAGTAAAGACAATTGTCAAGTGGCATACCTTGATAAGTATATTAAAAGATAGAATTTTTCATGGTTGCTCGAAATATTTATAAAAAATTCATTTATGATTTTAGTAGTATTATTGAAATAATAATATATTGCATGACGGTGAAAGAATTTTTGTGGATGAGGGAAAAAATAGAAATTTTCTAAATTTTCATAAAGAAGGTGACAAAAGACACTTTCTTATCACTATTATATTTTTTGTAACTTATTTGAGGTCAATTATGATGCTTCACAAGTGGGATTTGTAGCGGGATTAAATTGAAAAGAAAAACTAATAGCACTTTTAGTGAAATTTTGAATGAGGTAATGAAGAATTATTCAACCTAACATGTTGAATTGTATCATTATTTGTTACCTTAGAATGAGTTTAGTATAATTATAAACCATGAAGCCCTAAGGTATGTGAACGATTAATTTATAATTTTAATAATAAACATGCAAAATGGGTCTATTTCTTGTAGGGATTTTTTTTTTAATAATAAGTCAAGGAAGCAATATTAGGTAGTTAATTCTTTGAGTGGGCATATAGGATCACCACCTATCCTAATAGTTGGGTTTGAGAGTGTGAAAGGCTTCTATAATTTTGATCCAACTTTTACAAATATTATTGAAGAAGAAGGAACCCTCCATTTGGAAATGCTAGTAATGTTCCTTTTGAGTATTGTATGCAATTGTATTATCCCTTTATGAAAAAACAACTAAATCTATTCTAGCAAGGTCTTCAAGAGAAAATATTGTGATAACTTTGTAGTGATCATTTGAGTGGACTTTGGTATAAGAAAGACAATATTTTTTTGTGGAAGAGAAGCATATTTATCAAATATGAAGAAGCATTTGGAAAGGTCTGTATCAAGATGGAAAATATACCACTTAGTTAATAGCCACACATAAAATAAATGTTTTTATACATTGTTACTGATAGCAAATTGATCATAGATAGATTTGAATAAAAACAATATTGGGATTTTCAAACACACAAAGAGGAAATGATTCAATTATCATTGTTATATATATATATATATATATATATATATATTCAAATATGGCTCATCTTATTGCATGCAAGAGGACTAGTGATGTCACTACAATAGTCTAGATCTATGTATGTCACTAGGACCTAGATTCAATGCTTTAAGCAAATAAATTAAGGATAAATCAAAAGCATTCTCTCTACTTTTAATCATGTCATTGAATCATCATCCAATTTTATTACAATGTCTAGTGAAATAGTGCTATAAATGTCACCATGAGAATTATTGTCCATAATAAATAAAGAAGGAAGAGAAAAATATCTTGGAATAAACAACTTAAGCTTTCGGGTAGGTTGGGAAAGGTAAGGGTCATTCTTATGGGGAGGTGATGGTAAGGAATGTTGAAGAGCCAAAGCAATATCAACAACCAACTACTTAGGGAAAGACTAACTTTTTATACCAATCTCATGAGCCATAACACACCATCTCCTATGGTGTTCTCTCAAACTATGATTTTATCTATTATAGTTTATAGATTCTATAGAAGGATGTGAGGTATCCATTAATATTGATTCATTTTCTTTATTTTCTCTAGGAATAGAAGCAGGAATGAAAGGAACATTTAAATATCGAGATATAGGAGTTAGGATGCCATTGGAGTTTTACGTCTGTAGTGTCCTAAAATTGTGACCCCCACAATTTCGACCATATTTTGGGTCCTCACCTAAGTGACTACATCTCTCTCTCTCTCTCGACTGAGACCCCTCTTTGTGCTTTCATCCTAATGCTCCCCTTGTTTCAGCCCTTATGTTGCCTCATGACCCTATCCAGGCCCCAAGACAGGGCAGGATAGGGGTGTGGTGCCCTTGTGCTTCCTCTTAGGGAGACCCTAATATGGCTCCATCTAGCCCCTTTTGATTAATTTTCTCTTTGGTGATTTCAATGTCCCTTTGTCGGCCTTTGATGGATGAAATTTAATTCTCTTGGGCATGTAAAAAAGGAGATTCAACTCCCTCATTCGAGATAGACATGATACATAGGCAAGATAAGGAGAATAAATGAAATTCAAGTGAAAGGTCTTCATCAAGCATTCAAGTCTTCAAGCATCTATCGAGTTCTCTCCTTCATGTGTCTTCTTCATTCATCAATGAGAATAACATTACAACATTCATTTGCAAGCATGTGTGTGTGTTAGGCTTTTGTCATGTTACATGCCATTTCATACAACATTTATGATTACATTCAAAAAGCAAAGCAATCATCATCAATTGTGGATCTACAAGGTATACATTTGCTAAATTTACATTTAAGTATTTGCAATTACTTTTCTTTCAAGGTTGATTCCTCAACCAAGGTTTGACTGAGGAAAACCCCTATCTAAAACCCTTCTTCCCTTCTTTTCTCTGTGTAGGTTGCAGGTGCATAGTTGTAATTGCATTATTGGACTCCATTTACAGAGATGGAAAAACCCTTTTCGGCACGTGGACTTTTCAGAGGACCATGTGCACTTTCAACACGGTCTCGACAAATTTTCTCCATATTTGCAAGGCAAATTTGTATCAGTCTGAATATCTAAGATCCAAAGTTACAACGCGATCCCAAACCAATAGCTCCTTGTTTCATCCATTTTATCTCCCTTTTCTGCATAGTCAACAAGTCAATATATCTATTTACAAAAGAGGTTAAATCACTTTCCAACCCTTGCAATCAACTTGGAATTCATATCCTTGTTCCCCTTGGATTTGGATCTAGTGGATTTAAGTCCCTCTTTTGAATGTAAAGTTTCTCTCAATTGAAAATCATCCTAGTGACTTCCTTTCTTTCTCCTAGCTGGGGAGTCACTAGGGTTCAATTTTCCACTTTACAGCGTCATTCTAAAGAACTACAACATACACACTAGAAACTCTAAGAAGGAGAAGGATTTATATCTCAAGGTATGGTTCCCTCATTACCTATGGAACATGAAGAGTTACATTCATATCCATAGATGTCATAGGATAATTAGGGGTAACAGTTAGAGTGGCACTTGAGGAACTACCTAAGGATAACTCAACTATTATCTTGGCTTTAAACTTTTGGTAAGAAAAGAGCAAGGAATTTTCATGAGCTAAAAAAATTTGAGCTAGTTGCAGCCAAAATTGGTCAAGTGTAATATTTCCACATCCAAACAAGAGATCAAACCTGCTATGAAATATAGTATGCACTTGTCCCTCAAATAAAAAAATCAAACAATTATAGACAGTGAAAGGGAATTATTTCATGGAGGTGAGCCAAGTATGACCCATTTTCACATGAGATTGGTTTGAGGTAGAGATTATGGTAAATGGTGCATATAATCTTGTAGGTCCAACTTAAACTTGAAGGCTTATGGAACTAAGAGTGAGACAAGTGAAATCATCATACACCTTAATCGAGTTTTCAAATTCATCATAAGTGTCTTGGTATAATTTATTTGTGTATAAGAGCTCTTCTATAACTACACTTACAATTCATACTAGATTAGAGCACCCCATGTGTGGGTTTGTCATTAATTCTAGTAGTAATGTATAGTGGCTCATTAGGTTCCATTATCTAAAACACTCTAAAGAGGAGAGCTTGATTCATTAAGAAAGGGCATTTTCAATCTAAAGGGTAAGTTCTCAATGGCTTCAAGCTACATGGAGTTGGATAGACAATAAAAAGGGAAGGTGTAAGTTCCTTGGTAGAAGTAGGTGTCAAATAAATTTTCTTGGCCAAAATGTAAATTTTTCTTGTGGCTGGTTATGGAAAATAGGTACTCAGTTAGGAAAACCTCAAAATATTATTTTTCAAGGGCCTTCTACTTGTGTTCAATGTAATAATAGCAAAGATATTTCCTCACATCTTTTCTTTCAATTTTCCCTTTCTAAGGAAATTTGGCATCTATGTTAGGGGGCCTAGAAGCATGATTGTGTTTGTGCCAGTTCTTTGATGAAAATCTAGAATAGTCTAAGAAAACCCCTAGTAAAGACTTCCTTTCTTCATCTAGCTTGGTATATTGGCTCATCTTTCATCTTATGGTGATTGTAGTTAGAAATGAATTGAAGGATTTTTCTAGATAAGATGATAGAGGTGCTTCAAGTTTGCCAAAGAATTACTAGTACGCTACAAGAGACCTTGTCAGCAAAGTGTGATCTTTTCACAACCATGGACCCTAGTGAAATGTATGTTATCCAGAGTTTGAATATAGTTCTTTATGGTACTAGATGTTCCATGCCAAGGAAGGGATAAAATGCAAAGAGGAAGGTCCATCAAGATGTTTAATTCTCTCCCCATCCCAAGGAGTCTTAAGATTAATCATAGTGGTTATTCTAGGGGAAATCCTAGGCATGTTGGTATTTATGGGATTGGTAGGGATAGTTATAGGGTTGTTATTTTATTTTCAATGTATAAAGGGTAGAAGATTGATATTTTCATAGAGGCTCTTGATATTCTATTTTCACTTGAAAGAGCTTGTGCTCTTGGTTGATGCAAGATTATTTGTAATTATGATTCTTAAGTTTTTATGGATATGTTGAATAAGTAGAAGTTGGAGGATGTTAACTAGTAATTGGCTTCATTAATCAGTTAGATCCTTAGTCTAAAGAATTGTTTGGATTATGTCTCCCTTTTTCATATTCCTTGTGAATGGAATAGGGTAGTTGATTACTTGGCTAAATGGGACTTTGAGAGACTGCATGGGTCGAATGTGGTTGAATGGGGACAATTGCCTAGGGATTGTTCTCAAATGTTTGACAAAGATGTTATGGAAGATATAGAATGATTATAGGCCCTTTTTTGGTTATATTATTTTTATTGGTATTGTTCCCCTTTGATTTTTTTATTGGTTCTTCTTGACTGATAAATTTTTTACCCCCTTTTTTAGAAAAAAAGTAGTCCAAATAACCATGAGAGGTAATACGAATATTGTGTTGATGTTCAACAAACATTAAATGTAGAAAATGAAAATAGAAATGAATGCATTTATCTCGATTACTAAAGAATGTAATATTTGTATATGATTATGAACATATATTGCTAAGCAAGATTAGCAATAATGCGTAATAGGATTATAATCACCTTAAAATATGAATATTTTGTTGACATTAAGTAGGGGTAAATTTGGAATTTGGTGCAAATATATAAATATAAATTTGTCCTACACCTACAAACTTGTCTTATATGATATGTAAACTACTTTTATTATTTCACTTGATGTGTCTTGGCTTCTTCTATGCTTTCTCATATCTTTAAATTTTGGGATCTATAAATATATTTTTGGATCTACCAATATGTCACAAAGTGACTTATTTTTGTAGATTAACCCTTAGAGTGTATGAATAATTGAAAATAGCAATATTTAGCCATGCAAATGTTCCTAGAATGTTTGTACAAAACTAAATTCCTTGTAGAAAACTAATTGAAGTGTTGAAAGTGAAATGATTCCTCTTTATAATACCAAGTGATCAAAATAAATTATTATTGAATGCCTTTAAGTGCAAAATTATGGTGATACATCATGCATATTTGAATTTAGTTAGCTCTAGGCTAGAAGGGTAATGGTGAGAAGTTGGTCGATTTTGAATTTAATTTTTTTAATTAAGATGAGACGAGTACTTGACCACAAGAAAGATCTTGTGACTATAAACTAGTCTTAGGAAATAAAAAAACTAAATTTCAATAAACAACCCCTAGATTATAATGTGAATAAGTGCGAGTATAATTGTGCTAAAAAAAAAAAGTGGATTATAATATGAATGTATAAGAATGTGAAAACATATAAATAAAGTGAAAGATGAGCATATGAGAGTATGTGTAAGCTAAATGAATAATATAATATAATAAAAACACTTTGAACACTGTACACATGATTTTGTTATTTTATAAAATATTATATATAAAAACATTTCCTTCAAAATTAAAACAATAATAAGACAAAATTACCATCACAACAATTTTACATAAATATAAATTACAATAGTTTTACATAAATATAAATTCATTGCTTGCTTTGCTTGAATTCATTGCTTAATACTTAAATATTAGAAATCAAATCATCGTGCTTGAACTTTTAAATAAAGCAAGATTTTCTTATACTTTAGCCTCTCCCACCATTTTAAATCCAAACCATTATTAAAAAAAAAAACCATTACTTGAGAATCATCTAATAAACTTTGTCTCACCAAATAAGGCAATTGGTAAAGCCTTTGACAAGTCACGAATACTAGCTGAATTCCAACCTTGATTAGTAGCGGCCTTCCCCACAAGTACCTCCTGAAAGAATACGAAGAAAATTACATTTTTTAAGGCAATTAACAGAGTCTGCACATGAAAATCTACGTAGGAAAATATGCAAAATTAGGGTAACTCTAGGAAAATAGCTAAAATAATAGCCAACTTGACAATGTACGTCACACAATGTATGAAGACAAACCCAAAGGCATTTCTTCCCATTATTTATGTATGTGGAAGGAATCTGCCCATTGTCCACTAGCGTTATTACCTCTGTTGATTTCTGGGCGAGAGAGAAGATATGGCGACGTTGGGAACTCTGGAGGTGCTCCTTGCCAACGCAGAAGACCTTCACAATACTAACTTTCTATGTAAATTCATTCATCCATCATCTTATTACATTTTTATTGGTGAATTTGAAAATTTTTAGTCTGGATTGAGAGGCTCAAGTGATCCCCACAATTCTATGGGGGAGGAGGGAAATATGCGCCTCTTTTTATATGATGTCTGGTTCAGATCAGGGGATATAATTAGAGATCTCATTCTCAACATGAATATACAACAATTTAAATTTATGAGAATGAAAGTTTGGGTCGAGAGACATAAAATTTCTGTAGCTACACCAGTTCAGTTAAGATCTAAGTAAGTTGAATCAATGAAAATATAAATCTGTGATCACAATGACTCAATAGAAATTTGAATTTTAGTGATCATAACACCAACATTTAACATTAATCATCCCACTATAAGACGAACCCTATCCTTATTATCACTTTTAATTTGTAGGTTTTGATTTTATTAGATCTCTTAGTTTTTAGTGAGCCAAAATTAATGGATTGTTTTAGGTAGAAAATTTCTGATCTCGATCTTTCATTTTCTTTGATCTGCAGTTAAGATGAACCCTTACGTCATCGTGAAATGCCAAAACCAGGAGCACAAAAGCAAAGTTGCATCCAGTTAGTATATTCTTCGATCTCTCTATTTTATTTGAGAACAAGCCAACTTAATTTATTGAGGGGTTAATATGGAAAATATGTTGCAGAAGAAGGCAGCAATCCGGAATGGAATGAGACGTTTGTTTTTAAGCTGTCAGAAGGGGCTTCTGATCTGACTATCAGAATAATGGACAAGGATACATTTAGTGCGGATGATTTCGTTGGAGAAGCGAAGTGAGAAATCTCCCCTAATTTGCACAGTTTTCTTGTAATTTGACGGTCTTTGAAAGACAATCTAGTAAATCCTTATGTTTTCATAGAATTCCATTGGAGGGAGTGTTGATGGAAGGAAGCGTCCCCCCTACACCTTATAACGTAGTTCTCATTGACCAGACTTACTGTGGGGAGATCAAAGTGGGTCTCACCTTCACTCCCAAGGCAAGTCACCATATTCCTTAGAAATGGTTTCTAGAAGCAACTCTTTTAAAGGTTTTCTTTACAGTGGGTTTTATACTGAGGTCTGAAATAAAAGAGACTGATACTTTGTAATAATAGGAAACCCAGATCTTTAAAGCATACTTTTGTTGGGCATTTTTCATTTGTGGAAGAGATCAACTGAATGACATGACTTGTTCATGTGTTGCAGGAAGAGTGTTATGAAGAAGAGGAGGTGGAAGGAGGCTGGAAAGAAGGATCTCTATGACAGATTGGAGCTATTGAATAATACAGATTAGAAACTTGTACATTATTGAAAGTTAATTTTTTATTATATGGTTTTGGTGTGAATCTCAAGTTTTGAGAGTAGGTATTTGAAGTGAAGGGTCATTAATTAATTTATATTTGTGTGATTTAGAGATGGAGGTATAACATTAAAATTAATAATATATATTTTTTATTATGCTTTGTATTGGGACATTTAACTCTCATTTGTCATTAAAATTTCGTTTAAAAAAAATTAAAATTAAAATAAGAAAATTAAAGCACTTTTGTACATAATCTAATGATTGTTTTTTGTTGTATGATAGTGTGAATTTTTTTCTTGAAATAATATCGATTTCTATAGAATGTAAATAAGATTGACATTTAAAAAAATCAACGTGAAATTTATTTATTTTATATATGACCAAGATGCTATCATAAGATTAGCTCCCTTTCATTTAAAAGCAAAAGAAAAAAGTACATTACCATCCTTGGTAGAGGAAAAAAATCATATTTGATTCAATTCATAATGAACTAAAACAACAAGACACCATACCTTCTCCAAAGGAGATAGAAGGTTTGGATTCTTGACAAGAAATATGCAAAAATTTCCCTGAATACACATGTGAATCCCTTTGACCAACATCTCTATACCATTCTTCATATAATCTAATTGTTCTTCATCTCTATCCTTTCAAAAACCTCACCAATGTTGTGTGATGTAATCTTTCTAGTTGTTTGATATGTCCTTAGCCACCAGATTGCCACTTAATTTCCTATGGATAACATCTATTAATGACCTTATTGTAGGATTTTGCCAAGATCAAGGGCACAATGAAAAGAATAAAAAGAGACAATAGAATGACAAGAACAAACTGTATTCTCATCAATATGCAAAATGATCAACTGAATTAACCAATACAATGAATATAGGCCTGCTTATATAGGCAAGGCCATATGGATGTACAAGCACACAATTATGACATGTGGCTCAATGAGAAACAAGGGTAGGTAAGAAATACTAGGTGTAGGTAGGAGAAATAATATAATATTCCACAAGAGGTGGATGACCCACCGAATGTGGAGTGTAACAGCAAAATAAGACCACAAAAGGTGGAATTTCTCCTACAAGCACTATCCCTATGTGCATACTTCCCTAAGTGTCTCAAATCCAAACTATGAAGAGATGCATTACCTAAGTTAACTTAAGTAAAGTGTAATAATATCCATAATGAATATTTATTTACACCAACACCCCCCCTTAAGTGCAACTTAGGGGAACGAAGACTCAAGTCAACAATGCAAGATGGGTCCCGGCTACTAGGCCATGATAGGTACCCATGTACAACATGCAAATGCAAGCAAAACCATGCAATGCAATCTCTCACAAACGGAGAAAGGGAGAAAACCCAGTGGGAAAAAACTCCCCCCCAAAAGAGAGATGAATGTACAAAAGACTCTCAAAGAAGAAGGACAAAACCTCAAAGAGGAAAAAGTCCCCCCCATAAGAGAGGAAGGAGAAGTCAGATGACCCCCCCTAATGACACATCCCGCACCCCCAAGAGAGCTCGTAGCTGCTAGAACTTACTCTCAGTGAAAGGTTTGGTGAATATGTCAACAACCTACTCTACTGTAGGACAATACAGCTAATCAATGACCTGCTCCAGGATGAGCTCTCAAATATAGTGCATATGAATCTCGATGTGTTTGGTCCTCTGGTGCTGGACCGGGTTCTTCGAGATCGCAATAGCACTTTGATTGTCACAATGTAGAACTATCGGCTGTGGAGTGGTGAATCCAAACTCTGTGAGAATCTGCTAGAGCCAAATGGTCTCAGTCGCTACGTTAACAGCACCTCGATACTCAGCCTTAGTCGAAGAGAGAGCAATAGCATGTTGCTTCTTGCTCTACCAACAAATGGGGCCCGAACCAAGGTGAAAACTATAACCAGAAGTAGACTTACGATCATCAAGATCACCAGCCCAATCGGAGTCTGTGTAACCAACCAAGCGAAGTCTTGTGCCTACTGCAAAGTGAATCCCATAGTGATGTGTACCTTGGATGTAATGAAGGATGCGTTTGGCGGCTTTCCAATGAAGCTCATGTGGTTCCTGCATGAAGCGGGAAACCATGCCAACTGCAAATGAAATATCAGGGCGTGTATGAGTCAAGTAGATGAGACTACCCACAAGCTAACGATACAAAGTGGCATCAACTGGTGGAGAAGAACATTGAGCCTCAAGCTTGACTCCTGAAAGAAAGGGAGTCGGGGCAGGCTTACAATCAGCCATATGAAAGCATGCAAGTAGATCAAGAGCATACTTGGGCTGCGATAGTGTAATCCCGAAAGGTGACTGTGAAATCTCTATCCCGAGAAAGTAGTGCAAAAGACCCAAGTCAGTCATAGCAAATCTGTCATGCAAAGCAGATTTGACCCTGCTAATGATGGATGAAGTACTTCCTGTAATGATCAAGTCATCAACATAGAGCACAAGTATCAAGTGAGAGTCATCCTATCGCAAACTATAGACATTCGGATCGGAATGACACCTGGTGAACCCTGCGGAGAGAAGAAAGGAATCCATCTTGGTGTACCAAGCCCTGGGGGCCTGCTTAAGGCCATAGAGAGATTTCCTTAGTCTGCAAACCAAGGAAGTATCCTGGATGAAACCTTGTGGCTGCTCCATATAAATCTCCTCATCAAGGTCACCATGAAGAAAAGAACTCTTCACATCCATCTGATGTGCATCCCAACCATGAGTTGCAACAATAGCAAGTGTCAAACGAATGGAGTTCATCTTGGCTACGGGTGCAAAGGTCTCAGTATAGTCAACACCTGCAACCTACGAGAAACCTTTCGCAACAAGCCAAGCCTTATACCTATCCACACTACCATCCGCTGCAAACTTGGTTCGATAGATCCACTTACATCGAACCATCTTTCTCCCCTTAGGGAGTTGGACTAAATCCCATGTGTTGCTCCTCATCAAGGAACTATACTCTTCCTCCATAGCTTGGTCCCACTCAGGAACCCCTGATGCTTCCCTAAATGTCTGTGGATTGGAAGTGGTAGCAATGAATGCATGTGGAAGATCCTGATGTTGTGATTGAGTTCTCCATGTATCTAAAGAATCCCCAACAAGAGAACCTGTGGACTCACGTGTCTGTCGAGCTCAACGAGGTCTAGGTGGAGGTGGAGAATGAGGCTCCTCAACTGCAAGTGGACCCTACAGAGGTGTTACCCTATGAGTCGGAGTTGAAGGAGTCTCATCATCTGAATCACTAACATCACTATCCACAATGGAGGAAGGTGGAGGAGGTAGAGAGGCTAAGCTAGGAGAGCTTTCCTCAAAGTGAACACTCCTCTCAATGAACACCTCATGTGTCTCTAGATCCATCAATCTGTATGCCTTAACACCCTCAGGATATCCAACAAATATGCAAGGATGACTCTGTGGTTCCAATGCCTTGCGTTTCTGCTGAGGTATGCGAGCCCATGCTGGACACCCAAAGACTCTAAAATGTCTCACAATCAGTTTCTTACCAGCCCAAGCCTCAAAAGGAGTAATACCTTGCAAAGCTTTATGAGGAACCTGATTCTGGATGTGTGTGGCACAACTGATAGCCTCTGCCCAAAAGGCGGGATCAAAAGAACGTGCATGTATCATACAACTAGCCATTTCTTTGAGAGTTCTATTCTTGTGTTCTGCAACCCCGTTCTGCTGTGGAGTGTATGCTACAGAATGCTGAAGATCAATTCCCTCAAATGTACAAAAATACTCAAGTATTTTGTTCACATATTCCCTTCCATTATCTATGCGAAGAATCTTGACCACTTTCCCTGATTGCTTCTCCACACAAGTCTTGAAGTCCTGAAATCTGTCAAATACTTCACTCTTATGAATGAGAAAGTAGACCCAAGTGAAGCGGGAGTAGTCATCAATGAAGGTGAGAACATAGTGGGCCTTACTAAATGAAGGTGTTGGAAATGGACCTGCCACATTGCTGTGAACAAGTTGAAGAACTTCCAAAGCTCTCCAAGCTTTCCCCTTATCAAACTTCTCTTCCGGATGCTTGCCCATGGAACAACCTGAACATACACCCTCTGAAAAACTGATTCGAGGTAAACCTGTGACCATGTCTTTAGTGCTGAGCTGTTGAAGATAGCAGTAGTTGAGGTGACCAAACCGCTCATGCCATAGCTTACTTTGTGAATTTGAATGAGTAAGCAAGGCCCTAGAAGGTGAACTTGGCACAAAGTGGGAGAATGAATAAAGCCTTGAGTTGTCATTGACTTGTCCCACTGCTACCAAGGCATCATCATCAAGTTCCTTTACCACAACTGAATCTGGTGTAAACTCAACCTTTTTCCCATTCCCATAGTGAGTGATTTGGTAGATGGAGAGAAGATTGGTAGACAAGTTAGGAACATAGAGAACATTCTCAAATGTTCCATCATCCATGTCAACTGAACCTTTCCCTTCAACCTCTACTTGTGTATCATCACCTATATAAATGTGAGGTACCTTAGATGGCTCCAATGAAGAAAAATGCTCCTTTGTAGAACCCATGTGATATGAGGCACCCGAGTCAAGTATCCATTGCTGTGAAGAACCTGTTGTAGCCAAAAATGCTTGCCCTTTTCCCTTAGACTGTGAGGAAGAGGAAGGAGATGAATCCTTCTTTGTGTAGGTGGATGGCAAGTTGATGTTGTTTTTCTTAAGAAGATTGGTTAACTCATCAACTTGCTTTGCGTGGAATCGATGCTCATCATGATCATACTTCTTGCAATATGCACAAGTTGGTTTATCCTTCTTAGGTGGTGTCCCCTTCTTGGAAGAGGATGAAAAATCACCTTGGGATGGAGAGGATGATTGTCCTTTTTCTTGGTGTGGCTTAGACTTAGAGTGCTTCTTCTTCTTGTTGGAATCTTTGCCTTGACTTCCTTGATTCCCTTGATTAGCCACCAAAGCCTTGGACTTTGAAGACTTGAGAAACCCCATGTTCAACAACTTAGATTGTTCCAATATTAGCATTTCTGTGAAAGCATCAAATGAAGGCATAACATAAGAACTCCCCACTGTCAAACGATGAGTTTGGAAGCTAGACACAAAAGCTGCATATTCTGGTGCAAGCTTGTCCAACAAGTTGAATATCAACTGAGCATCCTTTTTGTCAATTCCACAATCCTTAAGCTTTTCTCTTAGCTCATTTGCTTTGGTGACATAATCTTGGATTGTATCAAAACTCTTGGGATCCAGGTTGGTGAGCTCATTGTCAATCTAATAGCCTCTGATTTCATCAACTTGATCGTGCAATTTCTAAAACATATCCCAAGCCTCTTTGACTATTTTACACTTCTCAATGTGAAAAATGAGGTCATCCAATACATACTTGCGCAAAGTTCCAAGAGCCATGCAATTATTTGTGAGCCATTCTAATTGAACATTTGGATCAGCCTTAGGATTAGGTGGTGTTGTTATTGTTCCATCTATGTAATGTGTGAGACCCTTTTCCATTAATTTACTCCATACTTTAATTTTCCATGATGCATAATTATGTGGAGTTAAAGGTGGAAATTTATTAGGACTCATTGCAACAAAAATGGAAAGAGCACAAAGAGAGGCACAATCACACAAGACACCCCCCCAAATTCATTCAATCAAAGAACCCCCCCCCCCCAAAAGTGATGATTTGGCACTTTATAATTAGTGCGTATACAATGAGCCACTTGCAAAAGATGGCAAAGTGGACTTCTGATTACAATTTTACAACTACCTCAATCAGGCCAAAAGAGACTCAAACTGATAATGCAAGAGATCTAACTAAGATCCAAGCAATTTACAAGTACCTAATAAGCCAAATAAGACCAATATCTGAAAGTACAATTTCCACTCAAAATTTTTGAAATCTAATCATAGATTATGAAATTAGATGAAAAAACATGCACTTTAAAAAAAAAAGGCACTTGAAAAGGAGGTCGTATGAGCTCAAACGAGGCCTTTGAAGTTGTAGAATTGAGGATTGGACAAGTAAAGCTAAGAGAATCCAAAAAATTTTAAAAACCTATGCACCAAAATTAGAAAATAACCACACCACTACGAAGATCACAAAATTTTAGCCCATTTCAAAAAAAAATGCACCAAAAAAGGAGAAAAAATGAGCAAGATATGGCCTTTCAAAGTTGGACTGCAAAACTGAAAAGCTCAATGGAGAGGGGTCAAAAAATTTCAAAAAGCTACTGATGTGCTGCTGATGTTATCAATTCACTATCTTAAATTTGATGGTCGTATGACCATCGTGAAAACTTCACCTCCCTGTTGATTGTGCGCAGTGACTATGCAATTGACTCGGCTGTCGTGCGGATGCTAACGTGGCAGACAGACGTGGCCACGGGCCAATGGCCTCCTGCCACGTGGTGGACGTGGGTCATCGGTTTAAAAAACTGTTGGTGGAAGTGTCGCTAGCGGGAGGTCTGGGCTGCCGGTGGCGGCGTCGGCGACAGCGGAAGGTAAAGCGGTCGGCGGGAGGGAGGCCGGCGGGAGGGAAGCCGGCGGCGAGAGCGAGGCAGCCGGCAGGAGCGCAGCGGCAGCGACGGGAGTTCCTCGGCGACGGCGGGAGGTACCCAGGTCTCGGCGGCACGGGGGAAATCTGCGGTGGCGGCGATGACAGAGGCCGCCCGAAAAAAAGGTACCGCAGGTTTAGGTACTGTGGCAGTGGTTGCACAGACCTGCAAGTACGGGGATCACGGGGGGGTCTGCGGACCCCCCAAAAAACACTTTTTTGATTTTTTTTTTGACTTTTTTTGATTGCTTTTTTTTTTTTGATTTTCGAATTTTTTTTTTTGAAAAAAAATTTCAAAATCCGTACGATAATAGCCAAAATGGGAAAAAAAAATTTCTCACCAAAATAGGTCGACTTTATAGTTGAAATATATGGAAACGGCCTCCTGGATTCAATGGTGATGTCCAAATCGCTGTATTGCACCCCCAAAAAATGAAGATCCCCAAATCTGAAAATAGAAGCCTTCCACGATGTCTCCAAAAACCAATCAATGAAGCCCCAATAGCTCTAATACCATGTAGGATTTTGCCAAGATCAAGGGCATAATGAAAAGCATAAAAAAAGATAATAGAATGACAAGAACAAACTGTATTCTCATCAATATGCAAAATGATCAATTAGATTAACCAATACAATGAATATAGGCCTGCTTATATAGGCAAGGCCATATGGATGTACGAGCACACAATTATGACATGTGGCTCAATGAAAAAACAAGGGTAGGTAAGAAATACTAGCGGTAGGTAGGAGAAATAATATAATATTCCACAAGAGGTGGATGACCCACCGAATGTGGAGTGTAACAGCAAAATAAGACCACAAAAAGTGGAATTTCTCCTACAAGCACTATCCCTATGTGCATACTTCCCTAAGTGTCTCAAATCCAAACTACGAAGAAATGCATTACCTAAATTAACTTAAGTAAAGTGTAATAATATCCATAATGAATATTTATCTACACCAACACTTATCAATGCATCCAAAATGTCATCATCATGTAAGTTAAAGGGATAATTATTTCTGCCATTTTTTTAATGTATAGTTGTGTCTCTCTCAAAATTCATTGTCTATGCAAAATCCATGATGTATCTTTGATCGTGTATATTAATTAATTGAAAATTAGAGTACAGTGAGTTTTTATTTTTAATTAATTAATAAATATGATTAAAGATGCATCTTGGATGTTGTGCAGATGGTGGCCCTCTCAAAATGACTACATTGGTGTAGGTTAATGAATCACTGTCTATTTTGAGACCTCCATACATTACACCAAATTTTGCATCATTGTTTGTTCCATACAATAATAATTTTAATATAGGACATATTAGTGATCCTAACTCCCTAAATTCCCCTTTGAGGCCCCATCAATATTTAATTTAAGTTTTCCATAGGGGACCCAATCATTTTGCCTTCTTTCTATTCTTGAAGAATCAATAGGAGTAGAGTTTGAGATAGTAAACCATCTTAAAAGTGCCCAAACCTTTCTCACCATGTGATCCCATATGTTGAAACACCTCCTCTTATTGTTTAATTCCCTTGCATTGAGTATTTCACATATTCCAACTCCATTATATCTTGTCAACAATTTTGTAGAGGATAATTTCTCAAAGAAGAAGTTACTCCTTTTGTTCTATTATTATCATTCATAGAGGGCCTCAAAGTCCACAAGCCTTTTGTGCTAGTGTCAAGTTGTAGGTAGCTACAAAAAAATCCGAACATATCTTTTTGAAATGCCCAACCCAACCCAACCCAAACACCTACACAAACAATTCTAGTATTTTTGTGCAAGTGGAAATCGAGATGGAGTGAGGATACAAATTGAATGAAATTTTTCTCCTATTGATGTGTATTTTATATAATGTCAACCAAGAAAAGGAACCAATCTTTGCGAACACATATCCCCCAACAAAGATCAATTAGCTAGTGGGAAATTGAAAGAACCCTAATTTTTGGATCAAGAAACCTAATTTTATTGATTAATCCTTAGATATATCCGCATACTAGATGTTCTCATGTCTTTTTAAGAAAAGCAATATTTTTTCATAAGATCCTTTTTTAGTTTGATCTTAGTCATTTTTAGGAACAACACAACATGAAAATCTTTCCAAAAATCTATGAGGAGGGAGAAACTAAGGGCATGATTTTTGTTCTCCAAGGGTTTTATCTTCTCTCCACATACTATTTTTCATTGTCACCATCTTGCATCATACTTCATTATCTACATTTGAGTCCTTTTAGTTTTATAATGGACTCAACTAGCCTCATCCTAGCCAGAAATGTTGGTGTTGAAGCTCTAGCAACTATAAATAATGGCTACTCCAAATAAATAGCCAAATAAATTCATTCCCAAGGATTTTTATGAGGTATGCCTTTTGATAAACCTATAGATGTGGTTTAACCCATTTAGGATTTTGATAATGCATGTGAATGGTTAAAACAACATACTCTTATAGGATATTTTGTTCGTAGGGCCCCCCTAGAATGCATGCTTTGAGATTGGGATTCTAGGGCATGGTCCCCTCATGGGATCCACCTAGATGGCATCCAAATCTAACAGAATGTTATTTTTTATTTTCTTTTCTAAAGCTAGCCATGTTTATAACATATTTCAAAATTAACCTTGGTATGTCAGGTCATTTTTATTAGTTCTCCAATGTTGGTCTCAAGACTTTACTGTCTCATCTAATAAAAGATTTTGTGTTCCTATTTGGATTGAGTTTCCAAGTTTGCCTTTTCCTTTTTGGCCTTTTTTCCATGATATTCCACATCTTAGAAAATATTTTTTGTGCCAAACTTAACCATTTTTACAATGCTCAAACCCAAAATTGGTTGTATCAAGGTTAATATGTCTCGTGACCTCAAGGATATTATTGATATTCAAATAGAAGTTTTTTGTCACACCTAGTGTGTGCTATATCTAAACTTTTCCAACACTTACTTCCTTTTCCAATCCTTTAAGCATAAATTAAGGATTTTCCATTTGACACTCCAAGGGATAAGTCCCCTCCTAAGGTTCCAAACCCTCTACATGTTCTAGATGTTTTAAAGTTGGAGGAAAAGGAAAAGTAGACTATGGAACTACTTGAAAGGGGAAGGTTTCCCTATCCACCAATGTGCCAAACAAACCACATGAGCCAACTTCCATGCAACCACAACCATTTTTGTTAGTTCCAAACCCTTCTAAGAAGAGGAAGGATGTCGCTACTCATGTTCCCATTAAGGCTTTTGTTCATCCTACTTTTGTGTGATCACCTCAGTCAAAATTGATGCTCTCTACTCGTCCACATAGTTTGTGTCATTTTTACACCCCTTCTGGGTATGTGGAGGAAGGAGAGATTGTTCTATAAAATCAAAGGAATGGGTTACCTAGATTTCAAAATTCTTTTAATTTCTTACATAATTATTTCTTCTTTCTTGAGGATGAGGACAATATGCAAGATTTTGAACCATGAATTTTGTGTCTTGGAATATTTGAGGTCTCAATGACCTTTTTACGAAGTATGAACCATGAAGGGTACTCGAAAGGATTTTCTTAGTATTGATGTGTTATATCTTTATAAAAATAAGAATTCATCTTTCATTCTTTCCATAGCATGGTGAGTTATTTGACCAATCAACCTAGTGTTTGCTTCCAATCACAAGGTGGGTCATGGAGGGGTAGTTACCCTTCTTGCATCATGGTGGCAATCTTGTGTGATAGATCATGGGTCTAATCCCACTGAGTAGCTTATTTGAATCCTCATCATTCTTTTGGGATTGTTAATATTTATGCTCCCAATGATGTTGTTGAGATATTTTCTCTTTGATAGTGGATTGTAGATTCAATGCCTCTTGCCACTTAGGTTCTTTGAAATGACTTTAATATGTTTGAGGTGGCTTATGATAAGGAGGTTTTATCAACTTCTTATTATATACATATAAAATAGGAGGCATGCTTCTATATGTACAATAAATTGGGTCTTTATGGTCCCAATTCTTTTTGTCGCCACCTGCAAGTTGTTTGGCATACATGGAGCAACTTCTGGGAAGGAAATGATAGATCCTTAAATGGCTTGATTATGCCATGATAATGGAACAATATTTTTTCTATTTACCTCTTTTCAAGCTCTTATGGTTATCCCTCTCCCCAAGGTTACTTTGCTAGACCACTTTCACATCAATTTTAGCATTAATTACAATGTGGGCACAAAGCACCCTTCCAAAACCCATTTTTTTTAATACCTCATTGCTAAGTCATAAACTCATGTTGGCCCACATCCAAAGTGCCTAGAACCTTGAGTGGCATCATTCTTAACAATTCAATTGGATTTCCTCAAGGAATCGTTCTATCCAACACACATCTAACTTCCTCTACATTTAAGGTTGTCAACTTGTCATATTTTATTGATGATCTAATGAGGCTAGCACCTAGAATCTTCATCGTTCCATGGAGGCACCTGCAGAAAATCCTTTCTCTTCTACATTGTAATCCAAAGTGGCTCAACTCTTCCACTAGAAGTAGATTTTCAAAAACCATACTACCAAAGGGTCTTAGATCAAATCCATACTTCACTAATTGAAGATAGTTGATCAAGCATCCAAAGAGTTTTTTCTGGTTCTTCGAGCTTGTCATTCCTCACTAAGAATGAAAAAGTTAAGGAAGGATAGATGATTCTCTCAGAGTTATTAGACATTATCTGGTCATTTGTCTTCCATTATGAGAATTTTTTCATTACTCAAGATGCTTCCCCTAAGTGAGATAGATCTCTTGAGGATTTCCTCAAGTTTGCCTCATGTGAGCTTTTTGATGCCCAAAATGCCTTCTATGAGCAATTGTTCTCTCTTGAAGACCTTAAATAACTTGTTAGTTCCATGGTAAATGAGAAGGATCTTCTTTATAATAGCTTCCCTTGTGAATTATACAAATCCCTTTGGCCTTATGTAGGTTCAAATTTGCACAAGACTTACCTTGAGGATTTTCACAATCAATCTTAGAGAAAGTTGATTAACAAAGGTAAAAAAAATTCATACATAGTCTTGGAGATCTAGATGACACTTGCAACTGGAATTCACTCATGCTACTCAATTTATCATACAAAATTAGTCCTAAGGCCTTAGCTATGAAAATTTGATACTTTGATGTAGGAGCACCAGTCTAGTTCTTATCGGTTGAGCAGTTTTTAGTGGAATTGCTTGAGATTGTGGAATTTCTTCTTGTTTGAGTGTTTAGCATTGTGGTTTTGGTTTTATTCCCTTGTATTTGTGGTCTTTTTCATGTTCGAGTTTCATGGCATTTGGATTAAATCCCAATGAGTTATCGATTCTGGTACTGGCCTAGTTGATATGTTCTTACCGGTTATTCTGATAGTGTGTTGAGTGAAGTTGGATCAGGTTGCAATTGATTTAGTTAACTTGCAGACCATTGATTTATGTTTCTTGTGTTGTGTCTAATGTTCTCGGAGGACCGCACATTGTTTATGCATTTTTGGAAGTTTTTCTTAGTGATTTGAGCCGACATGTTACCATTGCACATTTTATGAACCGGTTGGTCTTTGGGCTGACTTGATTAGCTTGTTATTATTATTTGCGGATGGTATAAATGAGAGTTTGCAAATCATTTGATAAGAAAAAAGTTAGAAGATAGAAGACAAAGTTTAGAGATCAAGTGAAGATGTAGAACCGATGAGATTCTGGTCCAGTGGACTAAGGCTGGAAGGCTGAGGTTCGGGTTAGGGTAGAACTGCCAGACTGTTTCCAGAGGCTGATTAGATATGTGGATGATTTGTGGATCTTGTAATTGTGTTGTAAGCATTATTTGTATCCTAGACTATGATCCAGCATGTGGCATTTTTAATTCTTTAGACTGTAATAAGAATTGTTCATATTGTTTACTAGTTATGTATTATGTGTTATTATTGGTTGTTCTTTCTACTATTTCTGGAATTGTTTTACCGAATACTGGTATGTTTTGCATTGTTTATGTGTTATGCTGGAAGGATGGGTTGTCCTTCATTGGATCTCCCTACCTTGACTACATCAAGTGGTATCAAAACTGGTTTGTGAACTTGTTGTTGGACAGAGTGTTGATTCTGCATCGGTTGGTTGTAGAGGAAGTTGAGGCAACTTGTGGACTAGTTTAGATCGCCGAACGTGAGGCAGAACAAGGTTCGCAGGTAGATTGGCAATCCTAGAACTTGAGATTGAGGCAATTAGTGGGTGGAGACTTGAACAGATCATCGATTGAGGCAGGTTGTTGTTTGGACTGGTAGATCATTAAGGAGAAGCAACCAGAAGTTGTAGTCAGATCGTCAAACCCCCTAAGGAAATTGCAAGGACCTACTGACATATCACCAAACCAGATCAAGTGATGGGACTCACAATTCAATTAACCCTAAGAGTCTGATGCAAAAGCATCGGTCTAGTTCTTACTGGTTGAGCAATTTTTAGTTGAATTGCTTGAGATCATGGCATTTCTTCTTGTTTGAGTGTTGAGGGTTATGGTTTTGGTTTTATTCCCTTGTGTTCATGGTCTTTATCATGTTTGAGTTTCATGGCATTTGGATTTAATCCCAATGAGTTATCAATTTTGGTATTGGCCTGGTTGATATGTTCTTACCAGTTATTCTGGCAATGTGTTGAGCGAAGTAGGATCGGGTTGTTCTTTCTACTATTTCTAGCATTATTTTGCTGGATACTTGTATGTTTTTCATGGTTTATGTGTTAGGATGCAAGGATGGGTTGTCCTTCATTGGATGTCCCTACCTTGACTGCATCATACTTTCTCCTACAAATTATCCATCCTAAATAGACTAGTTTTATCAAATCACAGTTTATCCTTGATAATATTATTACTGTTTGGGAAGGTATGGAATGGACCTATAATTATTGATAGGAAAACCTTTTCCTAATGATTTACTTTGTCAAAGCCTATAACCTATTAAATGGCCTTTCATTTTATCTATGTTGGGTGCTCTTAGTTTTTACCACCACTTTCTTCAAACAATTAAGATGATATTTGGAGATTCTTTTGTGTGTATCACCATTAATAGTCCCTAGTGTCAAGCCTTTGGACTTTATTGTTCCATTCACCAAGGTTTTCCTCTTACTCCTTTATATGTTATGATAGTTGAAGGCTTTCAGTATCTTTGAGCTAACTCTATTTGTTCTGGGCGAGTTGGAGGGATTTCCCTACCCGAGTCACCTAATGAGATAGTTAATAGCCATTTTGTGGATGACTCTTTCCTCATGCTTGTTGAAGAGGAGAAAAAAATTAAAGAGGCCTTTCAATGCTTTGGCACCTTTTGTCTAGCTTTTGGTTCTACCATTCAATGGCATACAACTCAATGTGACCAACAATCTCTTTTCCCATCTCTGCCATGGTTGCTCTAGTATGGGTAGAAGTGGATTAGGCATGGGGATAATTTCTAGTTTTGGGGCATTCCTTTTGCCTTCAAGGCTTAGTCAATGGACCTTTGGAATGCAGGCCTTTCCATAATTGAGAAACATATTTACTCTCACTTGCTAGTAAGTTTTAGGCATGTTCTAAACTTGTCATGACCAACCATGTTTATTATTCTTCTTGTTGGGATCATTCTAAGGAATCTTATTTGAAGCTAGAAAAGATTCTATAAGATATTTTATGGGCATATTTAAAAGACAATAAGGGTTTTCAATGAGTTGTTGAGGAGTTTTATTGTCTTTCACATGACTCTAGTGATCTTGGGCACATCTCAACCCAATGTCAAGGATTAGCCCTTTATGCCAAATGGATTGTTTGAACCATTTCTAGAGGTGAATATTGGAAATTTCTCCTCTGGCAGTGTATGTCATGGTCTATTCCCAAGCCATTCCATTTTAGAACGATCAAGTTTTGGGAAGGTGAATACTATTTGGTTCCTCACTCCTATCCTCCATGGGGTTGTGCGGAAAACACTCGACCAAAGAAGATCAATGCCTGTGCAAGCCCCCTAAGTTGGAACCAATAAAAAGATATTTAATTTAATTTGGAGGATGTCATTGCAGAGTTGAAAAGTTCATACGAAAAAATATTTTTGCAAAGGATAGGGTATATTTTAATGTTGAATGAGTTTAAATTGCCAAAGTTAAAGCATGAAAGGAAAAAGAAATGGTGGAGCACTTCAAAGTAAAGTGTAGCTACAAGGAAGAAACAAGTGATCATCAAGTAACAAGGCTATTTATGTTTAAGGAAGACAAAGTGAAAGAGATGATTTTAAATGTGATTGGGGAATCACTAGAGAGCAATAGACATATACATGACAACACTATTCATGGATAAGTGCACCAAGATGGAGGACCAAAAAGGGGTCTTAAGATGCCACTTTTTCTCTAAAATCAACAAAGTTTGAACTTTGAATAGAAAATGAAGACAAGTAAACTCAAATGTGAAGATTAATAATAACAAGAGTTATAGTGATCTAAGTCTACTTTCTAATTTACTATTTTTTTTGAATGGTGGAGGTTAAGGGTTTCAGAATGGGGGAGCACACAAAGTGGTCCTATTTTTAAGAAAAACATAACATAGCACCTAGTGTGATCCCCCTAAAATGTCAAAAAAAATTGGAATTTCTAAAATCACTCCAGGGAGGAATTAGCTAACACCATGTAGTTTATGCCAGATTTTTTGCCTAATTTATTAATGAAAATATGATTTTTTAATCATTTTTTAAGTGGACACATCCTAAATAAACAAAAATTTGAGTGTCACCCCCCCCCCCCCCCTAAAATTTATTAAAACTAATCAAAAAATCAATTTTTTATTTTTTAAAAATTGTGTAGAATGGAGTCAATTTCTAAAAATGTAATTTGTTCAAAATTTGGTTAACAAGTAAAAATATATGCCCAAAATACAACATGTTGATTTTTGACAAAAAAACAAACACACTAACAAAAGAAATTAGAGATGAAAAACTTAACATAATCAAAAAATGTGAAAAAAATTAAATAGTTATATAGTTAAGAGAGAGCTTAACAATGTCATGGTGTTTATTTTTGTGCATTGAAACACATGTAAACCTAATGGAAGCATAAACAAAAATGTGATAAATTTTTACATGTTTCCAAAAAAACACATCTCAAGGCTATGAAGGTTGTCCATGCCTTTGAGTTGGATGCCCAAGGCAAATCTATTGGTGTAATTATTTATTCATGTTGAATATAATTACACTTTACTTAAGTTTACTTAGGTACAATGCATAACATTGTAGTTTGCATATGAGACACAGTTGGGGAGATGTGCATAAATTGGGAGTGTGTATGTAGGAGAATATCCACCTTTTATGGTGTGATCTTGTTGTTACTTTATCATATCCACTTATTGTGGGATGATAATTCACCTTCGGTGGGTGATCCACCTCATGTGGAATATTTTACTATTTCTCCTACCTACCCCTACCTACCCTAGCATATCGTTTAGCCACATGTCATCATTGTGTGCTCTCTTGTCTCTTAGCCTTGCCTTTATAAGCAGGCTCATCATACATTGTCTGTAATTCTTGATGATCCAGTTGATCTCTTTTGCATCTTGATAGGAATATAGTTTATTCTTGTTATGTTTTATCTCTCTTGTCATTGTGTCATCTATTGGTCCCTTTTATCTTGGTTGCTTCAAGCATAATCTCACAAAATACAAGCCTAAGGCTGGTGTTTACGAAGGCATATACTTTGGCACACTCCAAATTCCGTGCATGTCAAATTCAAAAATTACACTTTTCAAGATTGGCACACATAAAATGTATTGCAGTAATAGTTTCTCCATCTCTCTCTCTCTCTCTCTCTCTCTCTCTCTCTCTCTCTCTCTCTCTCTCTCTCTCTCTCTCTCTCTATTTGTCAATGCAGTGTATACATAAAATATAACATTTAAGTATAAGTCATTTCTTATACTTTAAGTTATATTTTATGTATATATTGGCAGGATGTTTGAGAATAGTTTCAAATCTCTAGGAGTTATAATGTAAATTTTATTTTTTTAAATATAATAAAAAATTTATGTACGATCAAATTTTAGTAATCAGCATGCTCATATCAACTTTCTCTCTCTAGTCTCTCCCTCTCCCTCTCCCTCTCTCTCTCTCTCTCTCTCTCTCTCTCTCTCTCTCTCTCTCTCTCCATCCCTTCCTCTTTCTGACTCAAGATTTATCTATCTCTCTGATGCAGAGGTCTTGTGCCTAGCTCTCCAATTCACCCTTACTCACCCCAACTCCTCAACTCACCCTTCTACTCAATCTCCTCCAAGGTAACTTTTTAGGGTACACTCCTTAGACCTCCAAGGCTTAAAACTCTATTGTCTTGCCTCCTAGGTATAGCCTCTTGAGGTTTCTTGTTGGTTCTAGCCCAAATCTCTGATTTTGAGATGGTCTCCTACTAGGTTCCCAAAGCTCCAACAAGGCTCCAAAGACCTCCACCAAGGATCTTCACTCTAACAGCATTCTTAAAGGTTGTGGTTATGTTGTGCAGGTATGTTCAAGGTCATTTTATGCATTGACAAGCTCTGCACCTTCCTCCCAAGCCCTAGGCTTTCAACTTGCTTCTACCGGCTGCTAATAGGCCTAATTGAGTAACCCTTCTTTGACTATTTTTTGGTCTTTTTCCCAAAAATTTCATAACACCCCCATATATTTTTACATATTCAAATACCCATTTGGAATTTAAACAAGATCACTCAGTTTCCCATCTGGGTTTTTTGTACAACTAGGGTTACTGAAAAAGAGCTATTTTAAAGGGGTTTAGGACTTTCAGACAGTCTTGGAAGATGTGCTCCAAACTCTTCACCAGTCACAATCACCAACCCAAAAAAACTTGGATTATTTTAGTAAACTCATAGGCCTTTCCAAAACACTATGGTTTTCTGGGGTGTCACTTCTCCATGGCACTGGAAATGAGCAATCTTTGTTGCCCCCACACACTAGCTACAAGCTTGTGTGTTATTCATCTCACCCATTCTCCTCCTTGTGGCCTGCAAAAACAAAAAAAACATACTATAAAAATATTTACAAAGCCTACCCAATCCATCCAATGGATTGCAACTTGTGTCATTCTTGGATGCTCAGGTAAAATGCATTTTTACAGTCAAAACCCCAAGTTTCAAGGGATTGTGAGCAACTTTTAAAAAAATAGTGATAACTTTTTATCCAATGCACTTCAAACCTCCATATTATACTTGTTGGAAAGATAAAACAAATTCCTAACTTCATCTTCTATTATGAGCAACGTACCAGATCGTATAGGTTGTACAAAAGAAAAAAATCAAAGCAAAAACAGTCCAAACGTGAGAAAAAGCATAGGAAACCCTTGGCAAATGAATTGAATGCAAACCAAAAGTTGATTAATCTATTATTGGATAGAAGGTTTTATAAAAAAATTTAATTTGGTTCCAACCAAATTCCAATGCCATTTCCTTCATGGACAACTTTTGCCTAAAAATGCAAAAGTTGTAATGACCAACTTTTTACAACTTTTACCTATGAGTGCAAAAACACACTCCAAGGCTCTCAAGGCCTTAAAAATAACTCAAATGGAATCCCAAAATTTATTTAAACCATTTCCAAACATTCTAGCAAGTTTTACGCATCCACCTAGTACAAACCAAAAATTGACATTTTGACAACATTTCACGATAATGACAATTTTGGATTTTGAGCACAACAAAAGTGTGGAAAATAAAAATATGGCTTCAAAAAGCATCATAGGATTTATTCCACCTTATTACAACATAAAATAACTTGAAATCACACAAAAACTCTAAAATGCAAGAAAAGACAACTTTGAGCTAGGTGCTCTGCACCATACTCCCCTGAGGCAAGGAACTCAAGTCCCTTGAGTTATCAGGTCTGCTACTTGCACTCCATGATGAAGTATGTAAGCTTATGAAATCCACATAGCCTCTGAATCAGGTAGACCTTCCCACTTCACAAGATAATGTTTGTAGATGCCCTTTCTTGTCTTCTTGATCACCTTGGTATCCAAGATGCTTTCCAACTGAACTGGTTGACTAACTGGTAAATCCTTCACCCAATCCTCTTCAGATTGCAATGTGGTATCCATCTAAGAGGTCTGAGATTCTCCTTTATAGGGATACAAGTCAAAAATATTAAAAATAGGAGATATGGCCAAAGAAGGAGGTAGGTCAACCTCATAGGCATTTTGGCCAAACTTATGCACAATCTTGAGTGGCCCAATCTTCTTCATCATCAACTTGGTTGGATGTCCTTTTGGAAGTCTTTCCTTTCTAAGATAAGCCAAAACTAAGTCTCCAACCTTAAATTGCAATTTCCTTCTTGATTGATCAGCTTGTTCCTTATATTTTTTTTATTTTTGTTGCAAGGATTGTCGTACTTTGTCATGAATTTCCTTCATTCCTTCAGCAAAACTCTCTCTTTGAGCACTCTTGTGGGTCATTGTATTGATATCACTAAGTTCTAAGACACCTCTAGGATGCATTCCATAAACAATTTCAAAAGGACTTTTACATGTGCTCCAGTTGACTGAATCATTGTATGCATATTCTGTTTGGTTGATCACCAAGTCCCAAGTCTGACCATGCTTCTTAGTGAGACACCTTAGGAGATTACACAAGGACCTATTGACCACCTTAGTCTGACCATCTGATTATGGATGGTAGGCAGATGAAAATGAGAGTCTAGTACCCAACTTCTTCCATAAGGTTCTCCAGAAGTGACTCAAAAACTTGACATCCCTATCAATCACAATGCTAACTGGAAGTCCATGGATTCTTACTATTTATTTGAAGAAAGGACCTACAATATAGGTGGCATCATTGGTACTCTTACAAGGGATGAAGTGAGCCATTTTTCTGAACCTATCTACCACCACATAAACACTATCAAATCCTCTTGGTGTTCTTGGTAAACCCAACACAAAGTCCATGCTCAAACATTCCCAAGGCCTTTGGGGTATGACTAAGGACTGATATAAACCTGCATTACTTGCTGATCCTTTTTATCTCTGACATATGGCACATTGTTCAACAAATCTCCTTACTTCTGATTGAAACTTGGGCCAATAGTAGAATCGACTAACCTGCTCCATTATTTTATCATTGCCAAAATGACCTCCTAGACCCCCTTGATGTTTCTCTTGAATGATTTTTTGTCTCATAGAGCATTGGGGTATACAAAGGAGATGTCCTTTAAACAAAAAACCTTCTTGTATCATGTACTCTAAGTAGGAAACATGAGAAGTGTTAGAAAAATCAGAACATGTAGCATATATATCAGCGTAATCTGTGTCTTCTTTGTAGAGGTCTCTCAACTCCTCCAACCCCACACTATGCAATTTAACCTCTTGTATGGTCATGACTCTCCTACTAAGTGCATCAATAACTTTATTTGAGGTTCCCTTCTTATGCTTGATAGTGAAGGTATAAGATTGTAGGTATTCTACCCACTTGAGGTACTTCTGATTCAACTTCTCTTGTTCATTGAGAAAACTAAGGGCATGGTTGTCAGTATAGACCACAAACTCTTTGGAAGCAAGTAATGATGCCACTTATTCAAGGCTTGCACCATGCCATACAACTCCAAGTCATACACAGAGTACTTTTGTTTTGCTTCATTTAACTTTTTAGAGAAAAAGGCTATGGGAAGACCCTCTTGACTCAAAACAGCCCCTATTGCTCTTTTACTAGCATCACACTCAACTGTAAATAACTTATTGAAATCAGGTAACCTAAGGGTAGGTAACTCAGCTATCTTCTTTTTCAACAACTCAAATCCCTTTTGGGCCTCCTCTATCCACCTAAACTGACACTTAACTCCCCCTTTGATAGTATTGAGCACAAGAGCACACACATGACTAAAGTTTCTTAAAAACTTCCTATAAAAGGATGCTAACCCATGAAAGATCCTAACATCACTGATATTATTAGGTTTAGGCCAACTAAGGGTTTCCTCAACCTTACTAGGATGCAATTTTAGACAACCTTGTGAAATGACAAAACCAAGATATACAAGTTTAGTCTTGAGAAACTCACACTTTTCAAGGTTGATTATGAAATGTGCCTTCTTTAGCTTCTTCAAGACCATCTACACATCCTTGATATGTTCTTCTTTGGACCTGCTAAAGATTAGAATGTCATCAAGATATACAATCACAAATTTACCTATGAACTCAACCAAGACTTCATTCATGAGCCTTTGAAAGGTGCTAGTTGCATTGGTAAGGCCAAATGGCATGACCAACCACTCATAGAGGCCAGCATTGGTCCTAAAGGTTGTCTTCCATTCATCCCCTAGTCTGATTCTTATCTAATGTTAACCTGATTTTAAATCCACCTTTGTGAAGTATCTTGCACCCCCAAGATTGTCCAACAGGTCTTCTATCCTTGGCATAGGGAATAGGTACCTTATAGTGATCTTATTGATTTCTTTAGAATTTGTACACATTCTCCATTTTCCCCTTTTCTTGGGTGCTAAGATAGTAGGTACAGCACACAGACTCAAACTCTTTTTGATGAATCCTTTGTCCAAGAGCTCCTGCACTAGTTTGGCAATTTCTTCCTTTTGACTAGGTGTCATTTTGTAGGCAACCTTGTTAGGAAAACTTGCCCCTAGAATTAGGTCTATTTGGTGATTTATATCCCTCATTGGTGGCAATGAATTAGGTAGATCTTCTCCTATTAATTCTGCATATCTTTTGAGTAGACCCTTCACCTCTTGTGGCATTTCTTCCATTGGATCTGCCTTACCTTCTTCACTAGGTTTGAACACAATAGCATGCCCTTGATCTCCTTCTTGTTTCATCACCTTAAGAAACTCTTTCCCACTCATCATCATCACACTTGATCCCACTTGTTTTTCCTCTTTTGGATTAGGTAATGGATCCATTTGATACCTCTTACCATTCTTGATAATGACATAGCTATTTTTCTCACCATCATGCTAAGCCTTTACATCAAATTGCCATGGATGTCCCAACAACAAATGGAAAGCATCCATAGGCAATATATCACATAAAATATTTTCCTTATACTCACCAATCTCATAGTCTACCCATGCTTTCTCATCAACTAAGACATGTTGGCCCCGATTGAACCATGACACCTTGTAGGGAGTGAGATGTGGCAGCCTCTTTAACTTGAATTTATCCACCATTTCAGTTGAAACTATATTCTCAGTTGAACCTGAGTTTACAATCACTTTGGAAATCTTGCCTTGAGACTTACAAGTTGTTTTAAACAAACTCTTCCTTTGTGGTGGCTCTTGAGCTTGAGGAATCTTCAACAAAGACCTTCTTAGCATTATACTTTCACCATCTGTCACTAGGCGTGCCTTGCTGAGAGGGGAAGACACACTTTGATTGTCTTCTTCCTACACTAATTGTGTTCTTCTCTCACCCATGTATGAGTGTGAAGAGCTGGTTTCTTTCTTCGGACACCTTCCCATTGTGTGGCCAATTTGATTACAATTGTAACATCTATCGGTGAAAACTGAATTTACTCTTCCTGAACTTCCAAATCTGCCCCTAGAATTGTTTCTTCCTCTTAAGTATCCTCTAAATGGCCCCTTTGAATAGTCTCCACCACCTTCTTTCCTTGAGTTTTCTTCATTCCTTGATGTTTTTTGTCCTCTACTAAAAGTGCCCCTTCCTCTAAAGGATCTGCCACCTCTAAACTTTTAATTTTGTTCACTCCTCCTCTTGATTTTATCTTATGCCCTTAATGCTAACTGAAAACACTTATGAACAGTATCAGGAGTAAGGATACTGATTTCATCTTGTATATTTTGTCTCAATCCATTCATGTATCTAGCCAATTTCTCCACCTCATTCTCATGCTTCTTAGCTCTGAGACTTAGTTTATGGAATTCCTCCGTGTAAGCATTGACATCTAGCTCCCTTTGTTTCAGATTTTGTAGTCTCTTATGAATTTGAACTTCATAATCTCCTGGAAGGAATTGTTCCTTAAGTCTGATCTTCATACACTCCCATGAAGTTATCTTCTTTTTTCCTTCTTGTATCCTTTCTTCTTGCATCATATTCCACCAAACCAATGTTGATCCTCTCATTCTTCATTTAACCACATTAACTCTTTTCTCTTCTGCTACCTCTTTATAATCAAAATGATTATTGAGAGCTTCTATCCAATCTAGCAACTCTTCTCCATTGAGGTTTCCTTCATATGTGGGTAATCCATCCAGATTGTCCTTAGAAATGGATTTGACTGCATCTAGGAATAATTTTTGGTCTCAAGAGGCATAGCTACTACTATTGGTTCCTCTCCATCTTCCACTTCTTCATCAGTCTCATCACCCCATTCTGTCTTAGCTTTCCCTTCTCCTTCTTTGCCTTGCTGGTTCCTCTGCTTCCTTCTATATCCTTCAATCCTTCTATCATCTCTACCACCATCTCTTGGATGGCTTCTGGAGTCATTGCCTTTGGAGGCATTGAAATTGCTTCTGATTCTTCACAATCTGATATACACCAAATAAATCAAAGAATGGCTCTGATACCACTCTGATGCAAAGATCTTGTGCCTAGCTCTCTAATTCACCCTTACTCACCCCAACTCCTCAACTTGCCCAAATACTCAAGCTCCTCCAAGGTACCTTTTTATGGTACACTCCTTAGACCTCCAAGGCTTAAAACTCTATTGGCTTGCCTCCTAGGTATAGCCTCTTGAGTTTTCTTATTGGTTCTGACCCAAATCTCTGATTTTGAGATGGTCTCCTACTAGGTTCCCAAAGCTCCGACTAGGCTCCAAAGCCCTCCACCAAGGATCTTCACTCTAACAGTATGCTTAAAGGTTGTGGTTATGTTGTGCTATGTTCAAGGCCATTTTATGCATTGACAAGGTCTGTACCTTCCTCCCAAGCCCTAGGATTTCAACTTGCTTCTACCGGTTGCTATTAGGCTTAATTGACTAGCCCTTCTTTGATTGTTTTTTGGTATTTTTCCCCAAACTTTCCTAACAACCCCCAAATATTTTTACATATTGAGATGCCCATTTGAAAGTTAAACAAGATCACTCAATTTCCCATCTGGGTTTGTCGTACAACTAAGGTTACTGAAAAAGAGCTATTTTTAAGGGGTTTAGGGCTTCCAAGCAGTTTTGGAAGATGTGCTCCAAACTCTTCACCAGTCACAATCACGAACCCAAAAAAACTTGGATTATTTTATTACACTCATAGAAATTTCCAAATCATTATGGTTTTTTGGGGTGTCACTTCTCCATGGCACTGAAAATGAGCAATCTCTACTGCCCCCACACACTAGCTACAAGCTTGTGTGTTATTCATCTCACCCATTCTCCTCCTTGTGGCCTGCAAAAACACAAAGCACATACTCTAAAAATATTTAAAGAGCCTACCCAAGCCATACACTGGATTTCAACTTGTGTCATTCATGGATGCTTAGGTAAAATGCATTTTTACAATCAAAACCCCAAGTTTCAAGGGTTTTTGAGCAACTTTTACAAAAACAGTGATAACTTTGATGCAGGGCACTTCAGACCTTCATATTATACTTTTTGGAAAGATAAAACAAATTCTTAACTTCCTCTTCTATTATGAGCACCGTAACAAACCGTAGAAGGTCGTACAAAAGCAAAAAATAAAAGCAAAAATAGTCCAAACATGAGGAAAAGCATAGGAAACCCTTGGCAAATGAATTGAATGCAAACCAAAATATGATTAACCTATTATTGGATATGCTTAGAAGGTTTTATACATGATTTTAAGTTGGTTCCAACCAACTTCCAATGCCATTTCCTTCATGGACAACTTTTGCCTAAAAATGCAAAAGTTGTCATGACCAATTTTTGACAACTTTTACCTATGAGTGCAAAAACACACTCCAAGGCTCTCAAGGCCTTAAAAATAACTCAAATTTCATCCCACAATGGATTTAAACAATTTCCAAACATTCTAGCAAGTTTCCAGGCATCCACCTGGTACAAACCAAAAATTGACATTTTGACAACATTTTAGGATAATGACAATTATCTTAAATTCATGTAGCTTCCACAATCCATGAAGATCGTTAGTAATTTTCTGAATTCAATTGTGTGTAGATTTTTCTCATCCACATGATCCATCATCTCTGTGCATTTCATCCTGATGATGAATCATATTTATTTTATTTTTTAAATCACCACACCATCAAATTTAAACCCTCTATCCTTCACAAACATCTAAGAAAAGACTAAAACCAAAACATGCCTTTAATGTTATCAATAAGAATCACAATTAACCCAAAATACAAAAGAAAAAAATAGATTAAAAAAAATGTCATGTAAATGTCACATTACTCCTATCCAACCATACATATAAAATCACCAAATAGGACTATCAGATTGAACTCCTCTCTTCCTCCCAAGCATGACAACAAAAACGTAATTTTCAAGTTATAATTAGATTTTGCAATCGGTCCAGATACCATGGAAAATAGGGGGAAAAAGGCGCCACACGACGAAAGGAGCGACCTCAAAGGACACGTCACACAATTTACGCGTACTACAGAAAGGCTTCTTTTTCATATTGTTTTTGTTTGTTCCTTCGTCAACGTTTTTGCGCTTGGCCTTCAATAGTCCAAATTACAGGGAGGGCTAAAGACACCAAAAACAGAGATGCCCCCTTTGGGAAATCTGGAGGTGCTCCTGGTCGACGCCCATGGCCTGCACAATACTGAATTTCTAAGTAAATTCAGTCATCTTCTCTCAATTTTTATGTTTGGAATCTATTACATCTTTTGCTTTTCGGCTGTAATATGATAACCGATTTCTTATGGATGAGACCCGGGCCTGCAGATCTAAAATATTTTTAGATTTTCTTGAGCTGCGCCAAATGGAAATTGCTCTAGTAAAAGAGATTAATGACCTTGATCTTCCAATTGTTTTTATTTGCAGGTAAGATGGATCCTTATGTTTTCCTAAAATGCCAAACTCAGGAGCACAAGAGCAAAGTTGCATCCAGTAAGTATATTATACTATTTCCCTATATATTTTTATGGCAAACATTTTGTCACCAGCGTTATGAGTCTGTGAGGTCGCAGATCTCATTTTTTACATGAATATTTAACAATAACGCCTTCTTAAGAGTTTGAATTTTGATGACGAGAATCACAACATCAATATTTAACCATTACGATCATAATATCTTTCTATTTTATTTTATTTAGGGTTTATATGGTACATATGTTGCAGATGAAGGCAGCAATCCAGAATGGAATGAGAAATTTATTTTCAAGCTCTCAGAAGGGACTTCTGATCTGCTTATCAGAATACTGGACAAGGATAGATTCAGCGCCGATGATTTTGTTGGAGAAGCAATGTAAGTGAGAAATCTCTTCCAATTTGCATAGTTTTCTTGAAATTTGATGTTTTTTAAGAAAGACAGTCTCGTAAATCCTTATGACTGCACAGTATTCCATTGAAAGGAGTGTTGACGGAAGGAAGCATACTCCCTACACCTTATAATGTGGTTCTCATGGACAAGACTTACTGTGGGCAGATCAAAGTGGGACTCACCTTCACTCCCAAGGCAAGTCACAATATTCTCTAAAAAATGGCTTCCAGTAACAATTCTGTTTTCATGACCATGGATATTACAGTGAGATCTAAAATAATAATCTTTAATATATCTGTTATTATAGAGAAGACATATCTCAAAAGCATAGTTATTTTGGGAATTCTTGATTTTTGGAAGATATTCACTAAATGACATGATTGATACATGTGTTGCAGGAAGAGTGTTATGCGGAAGAAGAAGAAGAGGAGGTGGAGGGAGGCTGGAAAGAAGGATCTTTATAACTGATTTTAGCTACCTGCCAATCCAGGTTTATAGCTTATAAATCGTTGAATATTAGTTTTCTTATTAAATATTTCTGGTGTGAAATAGGCCGAAGTTATGACGACTAGTTAGTTGAAGTCGAGGATTGGCCCTTAATAATTATTATCATTGTCTATGTTATTGACGGAGTTATACAATGAAAGTTGTCATAAACAAAATATATAGTTTTAAGAGTGATTTTATTTTTAAATGTATTTTAGTTGTGTTTTTAATTTTTGTGTATATAAGGTAAGTTTTACTTTATTCTATATTTGGTGTGTCTTTTTGTATCACGTTAGTATATCTATATTTAAAAATTATACGTTGGGGTCTATCTTTTGTCTTTTTTAAAAGGATCGTGTTGACTTTGTGTTGACCTCCTATACACTTATTATCATTTTAGAAGGTCCATCATACTTATTTGGAAAATTAATGCAAAAAAACGATGATAGATATCATTATTAAGGCAATAAAAAACAAATCAAATGGAGAAAACATATGCAAAAAAAATCAATAGATATCATTATTAAGGCAATTTAAAACAAATCAAATTCAATTTTGCATGACAATTAAAACCAAATCAAATCCAATTTTTAGGTTTGTGTTGTTCTTAGCTTTAAATCAAATCCAATTTATACTTTATATGGTGGGTATGCTTTGTTTATTATTAGCTTTTTGTTTTTCTTACACAAATTGTGAACTCTCTTGTTGGATGCCTAAGCATGTAATAAATGTAATATTTTGAGATTTAAAGATTAAATTATTATTTAAAATATCTTTGCACATAATTTGAATAAAATTTTATGATATATAGTAAATTGATTTTTAAAATACATATGATTATTTTAAATATATATTTATTTTAAAAATATATTTATTTAAGAGATTTTATTTTGAAAATCTTTTTTTTAGAAACACATAAATTTTAATTTATTTTAAAATTACTGTACTTAACAATTATTTTATTTAAAATTTATTAATAGTGTGATAGTTTTATATGCATGATCATATGAGCATTATACCTTGAGATTCCAGCATTTTTTTTTATTTATTACTCTTAAACAATTTAAAATGACATTATATGAAATTTGAATGAAACTTCATGATGCATGTTAATTTTCAAGCAATTTGTTATCTTTATTGAAGTTTATTAATATGGCTAAAATTCAACTTAAAAGTAAGGTCGAAGGTAGTTTTATAACTCAAAACTATTTGAGATCAAGTTTCAATTAGATGAAAATCACACTTTGGAGAATGCATATTTATCATGAGGTGTGTTTTGAACATTCTATTATTTCACCTAACTGATATATGATAGTTTTTGTTTATATAACTAATTCAAGATGTCCAAATATTTGATTAAAAAGTTGTCAATGCCTCTTTTATAAAAGAAGTAGATGTATGATCCAATTTAAGTAATGCCTCTTTTATAAAAGAAGTAGATGTATGATCCAATTTAAGTATCAATCTAAAAAATTATAGAGTGCATTTACATATCAAAGCTAAAGATATAGGCAATACTAATAATTTATCAAAAAAATTATAAAAATATAATACACAAAGCATTAAAATTAAAAAATTAAAAATTAAAATTATTCTAATGAACTTGGATATATTAAAGGAAAACATTAGAAAAAAGGTGACCTAAATCAAAGAGAATTTTCTTTTTTGAATTAATGTCCAATCTATATGACAAAATAATTTGTATTTGTTACATCAAAAGTAAAAAAATGTGTCCACAATGTGGTATTTTGATTCAAATGCATCTAGAAATTAGATATGCTATAGAGATTGTTGTGTAACATTTATAAGAATGAAAATAAAAGTGAATTTGTTTCATTAGATAATTGTTTTGATTTGATAAGCATAGGGAAGGGCTCATATCCATTACATAACTGCCATTAAGGCAAAAGAAACTATTCTCACAATGAGAGACATTGATTAAAAAAAATAGAAAGTTTTTAAATCGTAACAAACAAAAATAGAGAACTAGTTAAGAACCAAAAAAAAACTATCAGTAAAGGACGTAAGCCCCTTTGTCACATGTCATTCTTTTTGCACTAACTCCAACCACTCTTCAAAGGAAACACTTTAAGTCCTTGGATTGTCAGCACCCTCTTTAACTTGAGAGGGAGAATTAGGAAAATCAATGAGATACTTTTGTCTTTTTTTACTCTAATACTGTAAGGAAGTTAAGTAGCGGAAACAACTTCCTACACTAACCTTGAGAGGAGGGTAATTCAAAACTTTTTCAGATCATTACAATAGTTACAGAAAATGGAAATAGATATAATAGCATTCATACCACAACACAATGATTTACGTGGGGAAAACCCTTTCGGGAGAAAAACCCCACCCTCCAAAAGCAGCTCAATATTTTATTCAGCAATCAAAAACAGATTACAAAATACTTGCAGAGCAAGCTCTTCGCAGGAGTATCACTAATCAGAGATTCAGAGGCAACTCAATAGCCATAAGACTCTTACACACAACCTCTATCTCACACACCTCATAAATAGGAGATACAATACAAGAAACCGTCAAACGGTATTACAAAACCATGGGCTAAAACCACCCAATAAGGTGTAGCCGACCTTATCTCCCTTCTGTGACATGTTAAAGCACACATCAACACATGTCGCTCCCTTTTACCGCTCATTTATGTATCCGATACAAATTATTTTTCCTATTTCAAGAGTACAAACTTCCGGAGGCCATAACTTGAGAACCGGGTGTCCGATTGACGAACCGTTTGAAGCGCCGGAAAGCTCGCGAAGTGCTCTATCACCTCGTAACCCGCTTCACCGGTTACAGCCACTTTTCAGGGCGTTTCAGAGCCTCTAAAGTCCCCAAAATTAAGTTTAAATATTTTATTGCACCCCTCCAAGACGAAAACATTAATATCTTCAAAACTAGCTGTGACCTTGCGACGCAACTTTACCGGAATGCTTATCTAGCCAACTAGAAGCTTCAGGGAGAGTTTCGCACCATTTCTTGCTCAAATGAAAACTTACTATAAATAGTAACTTCGCATAAATGCAAGGTTGAGACACCATTTTTCTCAACAAATCTCCCACTTGTCGAACACCTTGCAGGAGCGGAAGGGAATGTCAACACAATGAATCAATTGCTAGGGGCCACAAGGCCCATAGACTCTGAACACCATCTGAACTTCTCTGTGCTCACAGCCTTAGTTAAAGCATCTGCAACATTCATCAAAGTTTCCACCTTAACTAGCTTCACCCTACCATCTTCGACCATATCTCTAACAAAATGATACTGAATATCAATATGTTTGGTCCGGGCATGAAATGTCGGGTTCTTAGCTAGGCTAATTGCACTCTGACTGTCACAGTAAACTGTCACTGTACCTTGTTTTATTCCAATATCCGAACACAGTCTCTTAAGCCAAATGGCCTCTTTACAAGCATGAGTAGCTGCCATATACTCTGCTTCAGTAGTGGATAAAGCAACCACAGCCTGTCGCTTACTCATCCAACTAATTGCACCACCAAACAAAGTAAACACATAAGCACTGGTGGATCTTCTGCTATCAATATCACCTGCCCAATCTGAATCCACATAACCATGGATATCAAGGGAAGTCATGTCTCCAACTGAATTACCATGATAACACAAAGAATACTCTGAAGTGCCCTTCAAATATCTGAAGACTCTTTTGACTGCATCCCAATGAACTCTACCAGGATTAGACATATATCTAGAAAGTACTCCCACTGCTTGGGCAATATCTGGTCTAGTACAGACCATAGCATACATCAAGCTTCCAACCGCACTCTGGTAAGGCACTCTGCTCATGTCTTCCATCTCCAATGGGGATGTAGGACAATCTGAAATAGATAGTTTCATTCCAACTGTAAAAGGAACACTCAATGGTCTACAATTCTGCATGTTGAACCTCTGTAACACTGAATTCACATACTTACTCTGGCCTAGCCATAGCTTTCTGTTCACCCTATCTCTTCTAATTTCCATCCCAAGAATGTGCTTTGCTGCACCAAGATCTTTCATTTCAAATTTAGCAATGAGCTGAGACTTCAGTTCTGAAATCATACCTTTCCCTTTACCAATGAATAACATATCATCAACATACAATGCAATGAATAAGAAATGATCACCATAAGATTTATAATAAACACAGTGATCTGATTTAGAACGTTCAAATCTCAAACTCAACACATATGTATCAAATTTCTGGTACCACATCCTAGGACTTTGTTTGAGGCCATACAAAGATTTCTTCAATTTACAGACCAAATTACTTTTGCCTTTCACCACATAGTGCTCCGGCTGTGTCATATAAATATCTTCCTCCAAATCACCATGAAGGAAAGTAGTTTTCACATCCATTTGCTCAACCTCTAAATCATAAGCAGGAGCAATAGAAAGCAAAAATCTAATGGACGCCATTTTTGCAACAGGAGAAAATATCTCACCATAATCAACACCCTCAACCTGAGAGTAGCCTTTTGCAACCAACCTTGCTTTATACTTCTCAATGCTTCCATCTGAACCAATCTTTTTCTTGAACACCCATTTACAACCAACAGGTTTTCGTCCTTCGGGCAATGGTACAAGATCCCATGTATCATTCTTTTTCAAAGCTGCCATTTCTTCCTCCATAGCAATCTTCCAGGATTCTGCATCATTCATACCTAATGCCTCTTCTACAGATTTCAGTTCATCCACACTAGTATTCAGAGCAAAAATACATCTCCAATCATCAGGTGAATACCTTTCAGGTGGTTGTCTATGTCTTGTAGACCTTCGAACAAGCTGAGTTGGAGGTTCTTCCTCCTCTTCTGAAGATTCAGAGCTAGACGAGCTCTCCTCAAATTCTTGCCTATCTAGGGGTCTCGATTCAACTCTTTCAGGTGTAGAAGGAAGTTGAATCACATCTTCTTTTTTAGTCTGTTCTGGCTGCAATGCAATAGAAGGAGACTTAATTTCTCTAAAAATAACACTTCTACTATAAATTACCTTTTGTGCAACAGGGTCCCAAAGCTTATATCCTTTCACACCATAACTATACCCGATGAAGATACATTTCACAGCCTTGTTCTCCAACTTTGTTCGCTTCTCCTTTGGCACATGTGCATATGCCTCGCAACCAAAAACTCTAAGATGTCTCAATGAAGGCTTGTGACCTGACCATGCTTCCATAGGCGTTTTATCAACAAGAGCTGATGTAGGAGACCTGTTAATCAGGTAGCAAGCAGTGGCAACAGCTTCAGCCCAAAACTTTTGTTCGAGACCAGCACCACTCAACATACTCCTAGCCTTCTCCATCAGTGTCTTGTTCATTCTTTCTGCAACTCCATTCTGCTGTGGAGAATACGGAGTTGTCTTCTGCCTGTTAATTCCACAGTCTTTACAGAATCTATCAAAATCATTAGAGCAAAACTCACCGCCATTATCAGTTCTCAAACATTTTATTTTCTTTCCAGTCTGCAACTCAACCATTGCTTTAAATTCTTTAAAACGACTAAAAACTTCAGATTTACTCTTTAGAAAATATACCCATGTCCTACTAAAATCATCAATAAATGAAACATAATATGTGGATTTTCCAATCGAAGAGACATCTACTGGACCAAACACATCAGAATGGATAAGATCCAAAACACCACAAGTTTTATGAGAACTCGAGTAAAACTGAACGCGGTTTTGTTTTCCATAAATGCAATGCTCACAGAAATCAAAGTCAAGATTACAGTCATTCAAACCTTCAACAAGGTTTTTATTTTTCAAGGTCCTTAGACCCTTTTCTCCAATGTGGCCAAGTCTTTGGTGCCATAACATAGTCTTCTCTGCAGGTAACTTTGCTTCAGACGAAAGTGCACCCTTAGGTACCCAAAAACCATTTCCATCTACTGAAGGTGAAACCTTCAAATCTTCCAGTGAGGTATCCACAGATTTACTTTTTACAGAAGTGCTATTACACTCAACAGTGTATGCTTCAAGCTTATACAAAGTGCCAAACCTGACACCTCTAGCAACTACCATAGCACCCTTAATCATCTTACATCCTGTTTCAGAAAAGACTACCTACACACCTGCATCTATTAGTTTGCTCACAGATAACAGGTTTCGTTTTAATCCAGGGATATGCAGCACACCATTAATCCTTTTTATTCTACCATCAGAAAACCTGATTCTAACTTTACCTCGACCAACAATGTCTAGAGGTGAATCATCACCCAAGTACACCTTACCTCTATTAAATCCTTCATATTCAGAAAACCAATTTCTATTAGAAGTCATATGAAAAGATGCACCTGAGTCAATTAGCCAGGCATCATTACCTGCATGAGTCGCCAAAGCCGCAATAAATGCATCGCCATCTTCCTTGTCGGACTCAGAATCAGAATCAAACTTTTTCTTTTTCTTCTTCTTTTCTTCTTTGCAGTCCTTACGGATGTGACCCGGTTTACCGCAATTCCAGCAAATGACTTTGGACTTTCCAGGAGATTTCGATCTCCCTTTGGATTTGGACTTGCCACGCTTCTCATTCTTCTTGCCTTTCTCCTTAGGTCTTCCACGAACAGTTAGGGCTTCCTTTGAACTGATGGATACCTTCCTTCGCATCTCTTCACCGAGTAGGGCACCCACCACGTCTTCAGATTTCAAAACAACAGAAGTACTACCGATAGCCATAACAAGAGAATCCCACGAATCAGGCAAAGAGCAAAGCAAGATCTGACATTTTTCCTCCTCGTCCATCTTAAAACCGACGGATACTAATTGAGCCACAATCATATTGAATGCTTCTAGGTGGTCTGCAATTCGTCCACCCTCTTCCATCTTTAAGGAATACAATTTCTTTCTTAAGAAAATTTGATTTAATAAAGATTTCACTTGATACATCTCACCAAGCTTAGTCCATAGCTTCTTTGCAGAGTTCTCTTCATGGACATTGATTAGAACAGAGTCTGCCAGGCACAGTCTGATTAGACCCTTGGCTTTTCGGTCCATAACATCATACTGAGCTGCCGCAGTAGGATCTGAGGGCCTTTGGACATTTGCATCAACAGCATCCCAAAGATCTCGATCTATTAGCAGATCTTCCATCTTCAACTTCCACATCTCAAAATTACTTCCATTAAATTTCTCCACCTCTATTCTCCCTGACGAACTCGCCATCTGAATATTCCTGCAACAAGATCAAAAAGTGTCTTCTGCACAAGCTCCCACTCAAATCTGGATTAGTTCAAAAAACCCAACTGCCCACAATTGAAACCAAAGGTGATCAGGCTCTGATACCACTTGTAAGGAAGTTAAGTAGTGGAAACAACTTCCTACACTAACCTTGAGAGGAGGGTAATGCAAAACTTTTTCAGATCATTACAACAGTTACAAAAAATGGAAATAGATATAATAGCATTCATACCACAACACAATGATTTACGTGGGGAAAACCCTTTTGGGAGAAAAACCCCACCCTCCAAAAGCAGCTCAATATTTTATTCAGCAATCAAAAACAGATTACAAAATACTTGCAGAGCAAGCTCTTCGCAAGAGTATCACTAATCAGAGATTCAGAGACAACTCAATAGCCATAAGACTCTTACACACAACCTCTATCTCACACACCTCATAAATAGGAGATACAATACAAGAAACTGTCAAACGGTATTACAAAACCATGGGCTAAAACCACCCAATAAGGTGTAGCCGACCTTATCTCCCTTCTATGACATGTTAAAGCACACATCAACACGTGTCGCTCCCTTTTACCGCTCATTTATGTATCCGATACAAATTATTTTTCCTATTTCAGGAGTACAAACTTCCGGAGGCCATAACTTGAGAACCGGGTGTCCGATTGACGAACCGTTTGAAGCGCCGGAAAGCTCGCGAAGTGCTCTATCACCTCGTAACCCGCTTCGCCGGTTACAGCCACTTTTTAGGGCATTTCGGAGCCTCTAAAGTCCCCAAAATTAAGTTTAAATATTTTATTGCACCCCTCCAAGACGAAAACATTAATATCTTCAAAACTAGCTGTGACCTTGCGACGCAACTTTACCGGAATGCTTATCTAGCCAACCAGAAGCTTCAGGGAGAGTTTCGCACCATTTCGTGCTCAAATGAAAACTTACTATAAATAGTAACTTCGCATAAATGCAAGGTTGAGACACCATTTTTCTCAACAAATACAAGAGGCTACTCTAAGCTATAGATATCGCTTCACTTCTCTTTCTTTTCTTCTATTTTTAATGATTGAGCTCTTGTTGAATAACTTGAATGGTAAAGATAGTTTTCTTAATAGAATCCCTATAGTAATTCATTAGCTCCTGGATGTTATTCATAAGGACCTCTTGATTTTCTTTTAATTATTACAACCTTAACTTCTAGGTGGGGAGTCTTGGGCTCTTAGTCATTTGATAATTGTTACACTCAATGTGTTGAAGAATATTATAAATTATATTCTTTTAAATGTTTGATATTCTCTTTGCATTAACAAAAATATTCTCTATGTCAGTAAAGAAATAAATAATCCTCAAATTTTGGTAAGATTTCAAGGAAATGAATTTATAATCAAAATTTTCACAAATTAACAAATTTTCAAGTACTGGTAGCATTCAAAAATACTACTTATATTTGGTAGGAGAGGTATGAACACTTAATTATTATGGGTAAGTGCACAAAGATGGTGTGCAAAAAGGGGAGTATAAGTGGACACTTTTTTCTGAAATCAAGTGAACCTAAACTTGGAGGCGAAAGTTGAAAGTCATCCACTCAAGATATGAAGATAATCAAAGAACAAATATTATAGTACTCTGAATCTAGTTTCCAAACTATGAAACATTTTTTAAAAATTGGATAACATTAAGGGGGTCAAATCCTTTGTGCACAAAAAATAGACCCTGATTATTTCTGAAAAACATAACAGTGTCTGACATGCGCATCAAAAAAATCATAGTTAGATTTAGTATTTTGACAAATCCTTTGGCAGAAAGATAGTTAAGAGTAAGCACTAGAAGTTGTGTACTTTTTTGTAATTTTTTGTTGAGTATTTTTTTTTAATTATTTTTCTAATCAAGCACATCCTAAAAAATCAGGTACCCGTTCGTGCGAGAAGCATAACTTGCACCAAAACAATCGAAAATATCATTTTTATTTTTTTTAATTTTAAAGAACCAAGTGCACTACAACAATATATAATTTTTTTTAAATTTAGATATAAGTAGATCAAAATCTATTAAAAAAATGGTACACGTATGTCTCTAAGAACTATGGAGACACTGGTAAAAGAAATTCAATAATAATATGTTATTGTGTTTCAAATTTTAAAAAAAAATTATATGGTTAGAAAGCTCAGAAGATGGGTGGAAACATGGTGGCAATTTTAGAAATACCCACTTGATGAAGTGTAAACCTGATGATGACAAAGTCAAGAAACCAAGTTGATAATTAAAACACGTCAAAAAGGAGGGAAATGGAGGGAAATCAAACTTCCAACTTGCAGCTTTGTCATCCAGACCTATTCACAAGCCTGAACAGTCAAAAGCGCGTATGGGCTCCCTGTACTATAAACAGCGTGTATGGGGTATTTTAAAAAAAAAAAACTGCATACGGGGTATCTTTACAATAAGCAGTGCGTACGTGGTGTTAAAGCTAAAACAACGCATACACACTTTTGCCTGTGTTTAAAATGTGGGTGTGTCCATACATATATGTATATGTATAATATATAAAATATGATATTTCATGTATATATATGTATATATAATGTGTGTGTGTTTGTCTATATATATATATATATATATATATAATGTATATATACACACATATGTCTGTATGTATGTGTATTGCCTTTTGATATTTTATGTGTATTATATGTATGTGTATGTAGGTATATTGATATATATTGTCTTTTGATATCTTATTGTATTGTATTGTATTCCTCTCTCTCTCTCTCTCTCTCTCTCTCTCTCTCTCTCTCTCTCTCTCTCTCTCTCTCTCTCTCTCTCTCTCTCTCTCTCTCTCACACACACACACACACACTCACTCTCACTCTCACTCTCTCTCAGGACCCCACATAACACCTAATGACCTCTTTGGACCATGTATGATATCTCAAGGGGTCAAATGGTGTCTTAAGGGGTCATATGGTGTTATAACACATGTGTGGCTCAATTAGGACCCCATGTGACCCCTAATGACATCATGTGACATGTCCTCCTCTCCCCCCATCTCCCTCCCTCCCTTTTCTCTCTCTCTCTCTCTCTCTCTCTCTCTCTCTCTCTCTCTCTCTCTCTCTCTCTCTCTCTCTCTCTCTCTCTCTCTCTCTGGACTCCACATAACACAACATGATCCTTTAGGAGAATATGATGTCCTAAGGGGTCATATGGTGTCCCGAGATGGCAATATGAACCATTATTACAATATAAAAAATAGTGTCAATACAGCTTACAAAATATGACACCTAAGGGGTCATACAGTGTCTTAAGGGGTCATAGGACACCATATGGTGTCTTAAAGGGTGGTAGGACACAATAAGACCCCTAAGGACACATTATGTGACCCATAACGACACCTAAGGGGTCATATGGTGTCCTAAGCGGTCATAGGAAACTGTATGACCCCACATAACACCACATGATCCTTTAAGAGAATATGACATACTAAGGGGTCATACAGTGTCCTAAGGTGGCAAGATGAATGATTATTACAATATAAAAAGAAGTACCAATACTACTTTACAGAATAACAAACCAACATGCTCCCCCTCTCTCCCTTCCTCCATACCCCATCCCTCTCTCTCTTCTTCTCTCCCTCCCCACTCTTTCTCTCTCCCTACCCCTTTTATCTCCCTTACTTTATATTGTTGTATTGCAATTAGGTCTACCATGTAGTGGTCACCATTTGGATGAGCAGTAGACCTAATAATCCCAAGGTCCACAGTTTGAGCAGTAGAGGGAAGGCTTTCCTTGATATTATTAGCATTTGAATCAGTGTACAAAACCCATTGTGCATCATCCCTCGACCACACTCCTCCTATTGTTGGGCTTTGGGTAATCTTTGGTAATGCACATTTTTTCCATCCTCTCTCTCTCTCTCTCTCTCTCTCTCTCTCTCTCTCTCTCTCTCTCTCTCTCTCTCTCTCTCTCTCTCTCGCTCTCTCTCTTCCATTCTATCTCCCTCACCCTCTATTTTCCACCCTCTCTCTCTCCCTTTTTCATTCTCTCTCTCCCTCCCTCTCCCTCTCTCTCCCTCTCTCCCCCTCTCCCTTCCTCTCTCTCTATCTCCCCCTCTCCCTCCCTCTCTCTCTCCCTCTCCCCCTCTCCCTACCTACTCTTTCCCTCCCCCTACCTCCTTTATCTCCCTTACTTATATTGTTGTATTGCAATTAGGTCTTCCATGTAGTGGTCACCATAATAATCCCAAGGTCCACAATTTGAGCAGTAGAGGTTATTCTTTCCTTGATATTCTTAGCATTTGAATCAGTGTACAAAACTCATTGTGCATCGTCCCTCAACCACACTCCTCTTGTTGTTGGGCTTTGGGAAATCTTTGGTAATGCACATTTTTTCTTTCCATTTTCTTCCCCTGCGATTCTTAGAATACTAAGAGCCACACAATGGAGTTGTTTCCAAGCTAACGGTCTAGCTTGTTAGGATTAACAGGTGACTGAGAGGGGGGGGTGAATCAGTACAAATAGTTTATCCATAATTCAAACATTCAAGTTGATCGCTCTGCAACTATCCTTCAAAAGTAACTGAAGCATTGCATAAAACATGAAAGCAGAGAACATCAAAGAAAATAAATTTGCATGCACAAATAAGAATCACATAACACTAGCAATTATACGTGGAAACCATCGATTAGAGGGAGAAAACTATGGTGGGGATAACCCACAATCTCTTTTACTACTATGAAAAGAGTGCCATGTTAAGAGCTTACAACTAGTTCTTTCTAAGAACATCGCCCTGTTAGAAGTGATTGGTATCCGGTTAAGAATACCTTCGAACCTGTTAAAGTTCACCTTGCTAGAGGATTTTACAACTTCATATCTGAAGTGACTCGGTTAAGAGATTTTACATAAAGAACCGGTTAAGGTCCACCCTGTTAAGGGATTTACAATGTTGCAATTGTTAGAAGGCAACAAAGATGAATGATCTATCTGATGACACTACCTCTGTCTCATAGATCTGCTTTGCATGCTCTGTTCAAATGATCGGTGTTGGCTTCACCGATTCATACCTACATCTTCTATACTTTGTTCTTCTCCCCCTATTTACATTCACACAGATCTTTTTCACATTGACAACAACATAATCAGAATAAATTCTATGGATATATTAGCCTTTTGTTTTGACATCAACTTTCCCTCCAAATATCAGATTCAAAATTTTGGTACCGTGCCTTAAATTACTCTTCAAAAATCATTCTACGAATATCGGTCAAGACAATCGTTCATGCTGATAAGTTCGTTGGTTGAAAAGAGAAGACTGTCGGTTCAACTAGATGTTATCTAGGTCTGTTGGTTGAGACTCTTGTATTGTCGGTTATCACCTATGTACCGGTCCAATTCTACTTAACCAGTTTCCTCATGTATACCGGTCTACTCACTTCTTAGCTGGTTTCCTCCTGTATGTCGGTCTACTCACTACTTAGTCAGTTACCTCCTATATACCGATCTACTTACTGCTTACCCGGTTAACCCCTATATACCAGTCTACTCACTGTCGATAAAAAAAAGGACTCTTGTTCTTCACCGGTTACCCTTTACTACTTTACCAATGGATTGTGGAGACTTAGAAGATGATGTTTCCAACAATGACAACCATTTCACCAATCATACAAAATGCATCATAATGCCAACAAACTCCCCCTTTGGCATTGGTGGCAAACACTGCAAATTAGTTATGTATGTGCAAGTTCTGACCCCTGTTTCATCTACCTCATTTACATATACAAACTCCCCCTTTTGACATCAATGGCAAAGAATATACAAAAGGATTTATGAAAGTAAAGCAAAAATATCTTTGAAATTTTCTTTTGTAGTTTGCAAAGAAGATTCCCATGAAGACTTCACCTATTTCATGGTGTTGCAATTTTCATGCAAAAATGTAACAAAAACCTCCATTTCATTTATTGACTTACAGTCGGGTGCACTTATCATGCGTTCTGCTTCTTTGACATTTCTTTGCGTGAACTCAATGATCGGTGTAAGGTAGCACTGTAGCTCTAGCAAACTAATAGTTTGTTTATCCTCTTCCTCTTTTAACTCTTTGATTTCATGAGTTAACTGTTTTGACCTTTTCACTAAAGGTCATTGCAGAGCTAGTTAGAGGATCAAAAGAACCTATCAGATCTTGGATTTCCCTTTGAGTCTGAGCTCTTTTATCTTCAAGATCTTGGATTGAATTAGTGAAGTTTGATGACTTGACCAATAATTGGCCAACTTCTAGTAGAATGGATTTGACCTCTTCAGTGCTGGTGGAGAGAGCAACTTTGCCAATTGATATGTGTTCCATTAACTTTTCACCTCTCTTTGTTTCATACTATCTAACTACAACCTTCTCTAGATCAGTTGCCTCTGAAATGATTTCTTTGACAAGAGTTCCCAACTGATCAATGATGGGTGAATTTTCACCAACAACAATGTCAAGAATGAGATCATACAAAATGGTTTTTGTAGTATTAATAATTTTGATCTTCTTTCTCTTTACTATATTTTTTGTATTTTCAGCTTGAAGTTTCAATTTTTTAGAAACTTTCATTAATTGTTTAGGGGTCATCTTCTTTATATCAATTACAGAGTCTTACTCTTCTTCCTCTTCCATTTATTCATCCTTTACCTCAGAGCTAGTTGCGGTGGTGAATTTAACTTTCTCCTTTTCACTCTCCTTTTCTAAATCTAGCTTTCTCTTTACCGAAGGAGTGTCCACCACTATTTTCTTGGTCTCGTCTATTTTTGTCATCTCTTCTTGCTTCTTTTCTACTTCCTTCTTTTTTTCTTCCTTCTCCTCTGTTTATGTCATCTCTTCTTGCTTCTTTTCTACTTCCTTCTGTTTTTCTTCCTTCTCCACTGTTTCCTTTTTCTCTTATAAAAGGGGTTCATTGTCAATAGGATTTATTGTTACTAAAGTTCTGTGAGGTGTATCTTCATAAGGTATATCTTTAACTATAACTTCATCTGCATCGGGATTCTTGGTTTGGGTGGTTTCCTTTACCAGTGAAACACCAATATCAATAGTTTCGACGGTTGATTTGTGTTCAACTAGTTGCTCTACATCCTTAGTCTGATTAGGAATATCTGACACAACATTATCGATGATATCATCAACTGAGAAAACATCAAAACCTTCAGTAGAGTCTTTGTCTTTACCTTTCCCTTTGCCAAGAGCAGCTGCACCTTGGTCATGCTTTGTTCCCTTTTCTATTTCTTCTTCAGCTTCCTTTTGTTGGCTCAATATTTTCTTCCATGAGGCAATACCCTCATCATGCACACCTTGGACATCTCCTATTGCCACTCTCCCTATCATATTCCTTATCTTAAATTGTTGAATACATGTTTTTGCCAGTATAGATGCTTGATTATAATCAAGCTCATGTTGCACTTCCATGAGTTCTTTAATCTTGTCTCTTTCTCAATAGCTAAAGTTGTTTTCCATCTCCCTTCAATTTGATCTTGCAAATCTAATGGAACTATTCCATATAGTTCACTGGGAGTTTTGCAAAACTTATGCATGTTCCACATAAGGGCATCTTCAATTTTTCTTTTGTCCTCCTCATTGCAGAGGGGATATTTTCTCCCAACACTAAATAGACCTCCAAATTCTTTGATCCCATGGACCAATTCATCAACAGTTGGAAGTATATTTCTACCACTTCTTCGAACTTCTTTTATTTCCACGTCAGATTGGGTGTCAGTGTTATCACCCTCCTTTTCATCTTTCTTTGGCTTCTTATTAGCCTTTGTGTCAACTCTCCCTTCACGCTTTTTCTTCCTAGCATATGTTACTCCTACCGGTCTATCTTTACCTAGTGAAGATGCAAGAGTATCTATTTCCTGTTCTTTTGTGTATGATGTCAGTTTGCTGGTTGCAATGCCCTTGGGTTTTGCCTTTGACATTTTCTTCTTTTCTCATGTTTGTTCTTTAACTTTGGTTGATTTGGCCCCTGTCAGTTCACTAGTACCAATGGAAGTAGTGGCACCGGATGCTTCTCCTCCATACTTTTTGTCTAGTGTATCAATCATTTTCCTTACTTTCCTTTATATGATTGGCTTCTTAAGTTCTTGTTTTATTTTGAAGCTTTCATCCTCATAAGTTCCAAATTTCTTTGCCTTTTTGTCTACTAGTTTAGACAGTAACATGTTTGCATACACCTTAGTAATGTCTACTCCGACCTCATAACCCATGGTAGGCATCCAAAAGGTCCTAGGTTGAACTGCTTGAATGATGCAACAATCGGTGTCAAACAAAAAACAAATGTTGTCCTTAAACTTTTGAACTATACCGGTTGGGATTCTCTCTCTTTTGTGAATTCTGATTTGGATTTCTTTAAAATATCCCCACATTGTTTCTCCAAACCTATCTCCTAAATCCCTAATCATCTCACCTATCTAAACCATGATAGGTTTTTCTTCAGACCACACTACATTACCCTTACCGAGAAAGAAGTTTTGCACATAGAAAAATATACATACTAGTAATGAGCCATATTTGAATGATTGCTTCTTGTTCTTCTTAATTCACTCCATGTTCACTAGAATTGACTTCTGATCATTTCGCAAATATCATATGTTGCATCCTCCTTGATGATTCGATAGGCTGCATGTATAGCACCACTCAGTACACTGTTCATGTAGCTTGATTGATAGACCCTATAACCCAGCACTATGGAAGTAAACCTTACTTTTGTATCCTCAATATGAGTGATTGTCATTTCTCTACTCTCACATCGAGATTTGGTCAATCGGTTGACTTCAGTAGATGATATTGTTCTTAGGGTTAGTGCTTCACCGGTTGTGCTAAACCATGTTACTCTTTGAATTACATCCTTTGTAATCTTGATCGATGCTTCAACTTCCAGCCATAGCAATTGATCATGTACTCTACTTAATACATACCTAACCCAATCGGTATTAAATTGATCAGGAAAGTCAACAGCATTTGACAAACCCTTGTTCTTCAAATGCGAATATTTTGCCTTCAACAGATCATGATTACAGAACCCTTTGAATTCACTTTGAATAAATTTGTCTCCAAGTTCTTCAATCTTGCAATGGATGAAGGAGCAAATATCTTCGACCAGTAACACACTGGAGGGCACAAATGATAGGGCACCGGTCATGTCAATCTCTCCAACCTTCATAGGATGAAGTTTGAACTCAAGTTGTGGTTCCTTAAGTGCTTCAACCAATACAGGAGTCGATACCAAAGCTGCCATGATGAACTTCAAGCAAATTATTCAAAACAAAGTTTGATTACCTAGAATTCCTTCTCCTCTAGAGTTGTCAATCATCACTATAACACTGCTTGATCACTTTGCACAAATAGCACTAGCAAGATTTTGATAGCCTTAGGTCACACGAGAGCTCAAGAATGTTCACAAGAAAGCAAGGTAAATGAAATGTATCGACATTTCTTTATTTATCCATTAAGATTTATCAGTGCTTCACTGCAACAACTAGTTTGTGTAATTTTTACCATTTACAACTTAAGGTACACCAATTTACTTTTTATTAGTTGCTTATTATCGATACCGGTACACAAACAACATTTACACTAGCCCTCATAAACATTTACCAAAAATGAGCTTTAAACAAACTTTTATGCATCTAAACTATGCAAATAGACATAATCTCATATCAGTCGAGAGGATTCAATAATGATCTTACCATATGTGCTCTCCCTGAGCATTGATATGCCTAGTTTGAAGAGGAACTGTCATCACCAATGGGTGATGACTTAGTTTCAAAATGAATTTATCCTTCCTTTCTTTCTTCCATCTTAATCCATGTCTTTTTCATTTCATTTCTCACTTCTTCAATTGTCTTCTTTCCTTTCAGGTTATTTTGCCCTTTTTTCTTGCCAAACTGGTTCTTGTCTTTAGATCGGTTATAGGATCAATTCCTACATTCTCTGGCTAAGCGACCGATCTTATGGTAATTGAAACATGTCATACTAGTTTTTCTCCATGGTCCTCCTTTATTTCTCTAACCCATTCTCATTTTGTAGTTTTCTGCAGCATGACCAAAATTACCACAAGTGGAACAAGTGGCATTGAACTGATTACTCCTTTTATTAGGGCTAACCGGTTTGAATTGTGATCTTGATATTTTTGACTTGAACATGCAATCTTTAGCTTTGTGTCAATATTTGTTGAATGTAAAGCAATATCTATTAAATATTCTTCTATTTGATATGCTGCTAGATTGAGATCTACATTCATAAGCACTATGACCATACTTGTGACAATTATGGCAATAACCATCAAAGGTAAAAGACTTCTTTTGACTAACCGGTTGATTTCTACAGACATCATAATTATGACCCGATTTACCACAATGTTTGCAAGAATATTTAGAAGACTTCATACCTTTCATTCTTGAATTGTTCTTTTTATCATCCTTTATCCTTTTGGATTTAGATGATTCTCCAATTTCCATAGGACCTGTACCGGGGTAACCAAGACCAGTTGTCTCCTTTGTTCTCTAATATTTTAATTGTTCATCTATCTTCTCAAAGATTTCATTAAATTTCCTCAGCTTTTCATTTCTCTCATTTGTAGCTTTCAACTCATTTTTGAGTTGTTCAATCTCTTTCATCATTTTCTCCTTTTCCTTTGAGTTGTCATGTAGATGCTTATGTATGTATTCATTCTCTTGAGTGAGAATTCGGATTTCTTCATCTTTTCCAATGATGATTGCATCATTTTCTCTTAGGGCTTCTTTAGCAAGCCCTTTGGATTTTTCATCTTTTGACAAAGCTTCTTTTGCATCTTATTTTCTTTCATTTGCATTTCTGCTGGCTTCTAGTATTTCAGTCATTCTCAAGCCCTGACTTTCATGTTCTCTCTTTAGACATGTGATTTATTCAGTCAGCTTCTTGTTCTTTTCAATCAATTCTGAGACTGCTTCTTCAGATCCATTCTATTCTAAGAGTTGACCTATGATATCCTAACTCTCATTTAGCTATAGAGCTAGTTCCTTTCTTTTAGCAAGAGATTTTCTCAGTCTCTCTTTCAGCTGAGCAATAATTTCATTGGCTTCATCAATCTACTTCTGATACCAGTATTCCTCCATGATCTTTTCCTCAAGCTATCAAGCTTTTCTTCAGAGGACCAAGGCTCTGATACCAATTGTTAGGATTAATCGATGACTGAGAGGGGGGGTGAATCAGTACAAATAGTTTATCCATAATTCAAACATTCAAGCTGACTGGTCTGCAACTATCCTTCAAAATTAACTTAAACATTGCATTAAACATGAAAGAAGAGAACATCAAAGAAAAGATATTTGCATGCACAAATAAGCATCACATAACATTGGCATTTATACATGGAAACCCTCAGTTAGAGGGATAAAACCACTGCTGGGATAACCCACAATCTCTTTTACTGTTGTAAAAAAGAGTGCCCTATTAAGAGCTTACAACTAGTTCTTTCTGAGAACATCACCTTGTTAGAAGTGATTGGTATTCGGTTAAGAATACCTTAGAACTTGTTAAAGTTCACCTTGCTAGAGGATTTTACAACTTCATATCTGAAGTGACTCGGTTAAGATATTTTATATAAAGAACCTGTTAAGGGATTTACAATGTTGCAATTGTTAGAAGGCAACAAAGATGAATGATATATCTGATGACACTACCTCTATCTCATAGATCCTCTTTGCATGCTCTTTTCTTCTCCCTCTGTTTACATTCACACAAATCTTTTTCACATTGACACCAACATAATCAGAATGAATTATGTGGATATATTAGCCTTTTGTTCTAAGGCCAACTTTCCCTCCAAAAATCAGATTCAAATTTTTGTTACCGCACCTTAAATTACTCTCCAAAAATTATTCTAGGAATATCAGTCAAGGCAGTCGTTCATGTCGATAAGTCCGTCAATTGAAAAGAGAAGACTGCCAGTTCAACTGGATGTTCTCTGGGTTTGTCGAATGAGACTCTTGTATTGTCGGTTGTCATCTATGTATCAGTCCATCTCTGCTTAACCAGTTTCCTCCTGTATGTCAGTCTACTCACTGCTTAGTCGGTTTCCTCCTGTATGCCGGTCTACTCACTGCTTAGTCAGTTACCTCCTGTATACCGGTCTACTTACTACTTACCCAGTTAACCCCTGTATACTGGTCTACTCACTACCGATAAAAATAAGAACTCTTATTCTTCACCGGTTACCCTTTACTACTTTACCAATGGATTGTGGAGACTTAGAAGATGATGTTGCCAATAATGACAACCATTTCACCAGTCATACAAAATGCATCATAATGCCAACATAGCTAACAGTCTCAATAAATATTCACACATATTTGCAGTCACTTCAAATAAATATTCTCACATTTTGCACTCATGTCAAATAAATAAGAGTTCTTTAAAATATGTGTGTATAGATGTTTTATTAATGATAATTAAACTTTAATCTCTCTCTCTCTCTCTCTCTCTCTCTCTCTCTCTCTCTCTCTCTCTCTCTCTCTCTCTCTCTCTCTCTCTCTCTCTCTCTCTCTCTCTCTCTCTCTCTCTCTCTCTCTCTCTCTCTCTCTCTTCCACTCTCTCTCTCCCTTCGTCCCTCCCTTTTCCACACTCTCTCTCCCTTTTCCATTTTCTCTCTCCCTCCCTCTCCCTCCCTCTCCCTCTCTCCCTCGCTCTCTCTCCCTCTCTCCCCCTCTCCCTCACTCTCCCTCTCTCCCTTTCTCCCCCTCTTCCTCCCTCCCTTTTCCACCCTCTCTCTCCCTTTTCCATTCTCTCTCTCCCTCCCTCTCCCTCTCTCTCCCTCTCTCCCCCTCACCCTCCCTCTCTCTCTCTCCCAATCCCCCTCTCCCTCTCGCTCCCTCCCCCTCTCCCTCTCCCTGCATCTCTCCCTCTCCCTCCCTCCCTTTTCCTTCACATTTTATTTACTACAAAAAGCACGTACAGGGTACTGGGAACATTAGTTCGGTGGTTTGCTAAACATTTTTAAGGCCTAATAGTGTGTATGGGGTACCGAGAATATTATCATTGGTATGCAAACACTTTTAGGGCCTAACAACGTGTATAGGGTACTGGGAATATTAACATTGGTCTGCAAACAATTTTAGGTCCTAACAGCACATATGGAGTTACTAAAAAGATCGTGTACGCAGTACTGGGACATATACTTTTAGTTGCCCAACTGCCTCAACGACCTCAAAAGAAGTTTTTGAGGTCATTGAAAGCCCCACTGCAACTATATTTGTGCTTATGTGACTATTTTATACATAGAAGGAAGTGAATTTTTTGTTTTTGCATGATTTCAAATGATTGAATTATTGTTCTTATTATTTTTGTCAATGTTATTGTGATTGTTTAATAGTTTTGATTCAAAATATAATGATAATTCTCAAATTTATGGTTATTTGATTGTTTATGAACTTTTGTTTACATATATATGTGATATGATTCTATTTAGGACAACAGATATCAACCATGGGAAAGAACAAGTGAGGAACAATGGAACAATGAGAGGCTGAAAAGGAAAGACAAAGGTAGTGTATGAAGAAATTATGTGACATGATAACAATGGGACAAGAAGGCATGTCATCCTCGACATCTCAATTTGATTTACCAAAGGAACATAATGCACCTAATGCAATTGAAGAACAGACATTTTATTTACCATATGAACCTAATGCAATTGAAGAAGAGACCACATTGAATAATAAATTAAATGATGAACATATACCTACTCAATTTGATGAATTGAATGCACCCAATGCACGCAATGCACTGATGTTAACACCTCCTAGAATCATTCGTAGGAAACCAAAGTATCTAATTGACATTGATGAGAATATATTGAAATCAATGCCTGATAAAATGAATGAAAGAACTTGTAGGAGAATGGCTAAAATAATATGGCAAAACTCTTTTGAAAACTTAAATCAAACCGCAAGATGTCAATTAATTGTTCAAATGATTAAAAATTTGAATTTTAGAGAGACAATGAAAATTCTAGGCCTAAGATCATCTGAAAATAACAACGAAATAACTATTGTGAGAAATCTATTTGATGCATATCAAGCTATTGGTTCAAAATCACGTACTAAAGATTATAATGTTACTCAACGTGTCATTACATCAACCATAATGAGCAAGAAAATAAAAAAATATCGTTTGATAAGAAAAACAAGTCAATAAATGTTAGTAGAACAACATTAAGTAAAGCATTACAGAGGCAGGAAAAAAAATAAGGACCTAACAATAATTCTCTTTGGGCATTTTCAAGTAGACTACCACGCAAAGACAAGGTTGTTGTTGATGCAATAAGAATATTAATTAAAAAAAATTGGCATGACAACGCAAGAGTTTTGCCCAACCAAAGCGATGTTGTTAGAAGGCAAATCGGGTCTACAAATCATGAACCACATGCCAAACACTATTTGGATATGACTCAAACAAAATTTTATGAAAGATTCCTTGAAAAGTTTCTTCAAATAAGAATTTGTCAAATATTTTTTAAAATGGGTAAACCTTTTTATATTAAGATTAATCATGTAAGCACCACTTGTTATTGTAGGATGCATATAGAATTTTCTATGCACTATGATATTTTTCGTCATATTTGTTCTACTTTGCACACTAACGATGTTTTGCAGGAATGCAATACACAAGCACCTCCTAAGTCGGCAAGAGAATTTATTTCAAGTGTTCTATGTAATAGACATGATGGTTGCATTTATTATAAGATGCCTTGTTTGGAATTTTTTTGTGTTATATGTGGTGGTTTGCAATGTTTACCAAGATGTGTACATTTGGAGAGCACACATGAAATTGGTACGAAACTAGTTTCTTTTGGAAAATACAAGACAGACACATATGGAGTTAAAGATGGAAAAGATTTGAAGAGATGTGAGTTAGTGAAAAATGATATGTGTAGCTGAATTTATGAAAATGTTTCAAGAGAAACTAGTTTATGAGTACATAATGCATACACATAGAGCTCGATGGTTAGATGAGAAATTTAAGTTATCTAAGGACACATTTCCTCTTGGCACCATTGTCTCTATCGTTGATTTTGTTGAAATTTATACACTACAACCTCAAAATGAAGTACAATCTATGTATTATCATTCTACACAAGTTTCTATTTTTGTACACATAACATTCATGCATGCAGATGATAGCACAGAGGAGGATAGAAAGGTTGTAAAAGAGTATCACTTCTACATAAGTGATGATCCTACTCATTCATCAAGGTTTGTACAAGGATTATTTAAAGTTTTCTATGATAATTTAAAGGAAACAAACATACAATACAATTGACACTTAATATGGTCAAATAATTGCACCACACAATTCAAGAATGTAAGGATGTTTTATTGGTTGACAAGGATGCATATGACAAGCGGTGTACAACATTTCTAGAATTTCACTGAGGTTTGACATGGTAAGGGAGAGCACGATGGTGCAGGAGCATGTGTAAAAAGAGCCCTAGCTAGAGAAAAAATGAAGTGCGATGGTGGTGCTAAGTTGATAGATGCAGAAAAAATTACGTGGTGGTGTAACTCTACGATGGGTCTAGGTAATCCAGGTACATCAATGGTTCGTAGATATTTTTGGTTGATCACTGAATCTAATATTGAAACTATCTATATTTTTGTATAGTTGCAGGATCGAGTGACATGCACTCCTTTATGAGTTCAAATGCAAGTTCACTAGTAATTTATATGAGACATGTTGTATGTTTTTGCTCTTCATGCATGTATTTTTTGTGGGAAGAATGTGAATCACAAGAGTGGGTTGACAAATGGTCTTGTAGACCATTGGTTCCCATTGATACATATCAAATTCCCAAAGCACTACAATTGAGCCAAATGGAGACATCAATGGATTTTGATCATGTATCCAACCTAGTGGATTCAAGTGATTTTTTGAGTTAATTTTTTTTCAAGTATATTTTTTGGTTCATTTTTTTGTACATCACACTTTATTTTTGGTATTAAGTATCACTTTATAAAATGCAAGTCATGTGTATGCAGTTGTTGCAAAAGAGAACAATGAAGAAGGAACGGATTACTTTTTGTGTCGTTGTGTTGAGCCTAAAATAAAATTGACAACCACAATCACTGACGGAGAGGGTATTGAGTACCCAATAGGGTTTGTTGTTGTGACAGGAACATGGCTTAGGAGATACCCTATCAAGATTTCTGATGTTTGGTTGTTTGAGGACTTTGAAACACACAGACATATTCTTCATTTCTCTAACCTTGTTGTTGCAACAAATATTCATTTGATGAAGTATCTTGGTAGACCTCATAACACGATTTTATGAAAAGTCTGTGAATCTAACCACAAGGCAATACTTGACAAAATATAGGTTAGAGTCGATCCTAGAGGCTCACTTGATTGATTCTACAGTTCAAAGTAGAATGATTTTGATAATTTTGTATATATCATCGGTGAATTGTTCTATATTCATTTTTTGTATATATAAATGCCCATGAGTTGATTTGTACATCTTTAAGGGCATAATTTTGTATATTTAAATGGCCATAAGCTGATTTGTACATATTTAGATGTCAAATTTTGTATATTAAAATGGCAATGCGCTGAATCACATATATTTAAATGTCAAATTTTGTATAAAATCCCATGAGATGATTTGCAACAATTTTTTTGTATATTTAAATAGCCAAGAGCTAATTTGTCCATATTTAGAGGCAAATTTTTGAATAATATGTGACAGTGTTTTGTGACTATTTTTTGTGACTATGTTTTGAGTTTATGTGATGTGATAAGGTCAATCATGACCATTCTTGATAAGGTCAATCATAAGCATTCTTTATTTTTGTATAATCATGGAGAATTATTTGAGTCATTACTGGTTCATGGGATTCATAGATTGAGTCTAGATATAATTTGAGCAAAAATTGTCATTATTGTCAAAAACGTTGTCAAGCAACTTCTACATTGCGCTGGTAGGGTATGGCTCTCGACGTTCCAGTGCTTTTGGAGTCATGACAAGAGCATGCCTAGTGTAAAACTACCCACCTAAATGCGCTCATGACATTGGTTTGTGCACACAACGAACAAAATCAATTTTAGCCTATCTTGCAACTTTGCATTGCATGCAACTTACAGTTTTTACATCAGGGAAAAAAATGCTACTGATTGAAAATGGCTTCGAGTAGTTAGAAATTGAGATAGGCCATTGTAGAAAAACCTCATGTGACACTACAGGTTCAAATGGATCGATCATATGTATCATGGATTGGGAGAAACAGTCCATCAAAGTTTGATATTTTTTTTGGACTCGGGACACTTGAGAGATCGCGACAATAGGGTATGTCTCTCAATGTTCCGGTGCTTTGGGAGGCATGACAAGAGAATTTCTATCATAAAAATTCCCACCCAAACACTCTCATGATGTTGGTTTGTGCACATGATGAATGGAATCAATTATAACCTATCTTGCAACTTTGCATTGCATGCAATTGACAGTTTTACAGCAGGTGAAAAAATGCTACCAATTGAAAATGGTTTTGATTTATTAGAAACTAAGATAGGCCATTGTAGATGAGCCTCACATAAAACTACAAGTTTAAACGGATCAATCATATGTATACTATATTGGGAGAAATAGTCCGTCAAAGTTTGACAATATTTTGGACTCAGGGCACTTGAGAGATCGTGCTGGTAGGGTATGGCTCTCAATGTTTCGACGCTTTGGGAGGCACAACAAGAGCATTCATAGCATAAACCTACCCACCCAGAAATGCTCGTGATGTTTGTTTGTGCACACGATGAATGGAATCAATTCTAGCCTATCTTGCAACTTTGCATTAAATGTACCTAATAGTTTTTGTAGCAGGCGAAAAAATGCTACCAATTGAAAATGGCTTTGATTCATTAGAAACTGAGATAGGCCATTGTAGATGAGCCCCACGTGACACTACAGGTTCAAACAGATTGACCATATGTATCCTGGATTAGGAGAAACAGTCCATCAAATTTTGACATTTTTTTGGACTCAAGGCACTTGAGAGATCGTGTCGATAGGGTATGCCTCTCGACATTTCGATGCTTTGGGAGGCATGACAGGAGCATGCCTAGCATAAACCTACCCAACCGAACGTACTCGTGATGTTGGTTTGTGCACATGATGAACGGAATCAATTGTAGCCTATCTTACAACTTTGCATTGCATGCAACTGATAGTTTTTGCAGTAGGCAAAAAAATGCTACCAGTTCATTAGAAACTAAGATAGACCATTGTAGATGAGCCTCATGTGACACTACAGGTTCAAACGGATTAATCATATGTATCCTGGATTGGGAGAAACAATCCATCAAATTTTGACAACTTTTTGGACTCAGGGCACTTGAGAGATCGCATCGGTAGGGTATGGCTCTCGACATCCCAACACTTTGGGAGGTATGACAAAAGAATGCCTAGCATAAACCTACCCACCTAGACATGCTTGTGATGTTGGTTTGTGCACACGATGAACGGAATCAATTCTAGCCTATCTTGCAACTTTGCATTGCATTCAACTTATGGTTTTTGCAGCATGCAAAAAAATGCTACCAATTTAAAATGGCTCTAAGTCATTATAAACCGAGATAGGCCATTGTAGACTAGCCTCACATAACACTACAGGTTCAAATGAATCGATCATATGTATCCTGGATTGGGAGAAACAATCTGTCAAAGTTTGACAATTGTTTGGACTCAGGGCACTTGAGAGATCGCACTGGTAGGGTATGGCTCTCGACGTTCCAGGGCTTTGGGAGGCACAACAAGAGAATTCCTAACATAAACCTTCCCACTCAGATGTTCTCGTGATGTTGGTTTATGCACACGATGAACAAGATCAATTCTAGTCTATCTTTCAACTTTGCATTGCATGCAACTGATGGTTTTTGCAACAGGCGAAACAATGCTACCAATTGAAAATGGCTCTGAGTCATTAGAAACTGAGATAGGACATTTTAGATGATCCTCACATGACCCTACAAGTTCAGACGGATTGAACATATGTGTCCAGGATTGGGAGAAAAAGTCCATCAAATTTTGACAATTTTTTGGAGTCAGGGCACTTGAGAGATCACGTCGGTAGGGTATGGCTCTCGACATTTCGATGCTTTAGGAGACATGATAGAAGAATGCCTAGCATAAACCTACCCACTCAGACATGCTTGTGATGTTGGTTTGTGCACACGATGAATGGAATCAATTCTAGCCTATCTTGCAACTTTGACAACAACTGAACAACTTTGACAAAAAGTGAGAAACTTTGACAACTAAGCAAATTTTACATATTTTATCCAAATGAGCCCAAAATTTGACAACTTTGACAACAACTGAGCAACTTTGACAACGACTGAGCAACTTTGACAACAATTGAGCAACTTTTACATCTTTTATCCAAATGACTCCAAACTTTCACAAATGGCTTCAAATGATCATTAATGGTCCCAAAGTACCTCATTTAGATAAAACAATGGTAAAACAAGACGAGAACCAAAATTTGACCATTGTGAGCATGAAGGTGCTCTCGCACCACACACATTGACAAATATAAATGAAAGGAATCAAAAGCATCCACTAATCATTACCATGGATCAAATCTGACTATTACCATTGAATTTCATTTTCATTGAAACAAAGAGTTTTGTAGGGTTAATTCAACATTTTAGAAAGTTTATTAAATCATATTCCACAATTGCAATGTTTAATATCATAGATTTTTGTTTTTTATATTCATATTGTTGATTTCATAGGAAAATATTCATTTAACTTTATAAAAGGGAAGCCACGAAATACAACGAATACACAATAATGAGCTCAATACAAGGAGTTTTGTAGGGTTAATTCAACATTTCAAAAATTTTATCAAATCATATTCCATAGTTGCAATATTTTATATCATAGATTTTTGTTGTTTATATTCATATTGTTGATTACATTGGCAAATGATGATTTAACTTTATAAAGGGGCAGCGACAAAATATAACAAATACACAATAATGAACTCAATACACATTTATTGGATCAAATATCAACATTTATATATATCAAAAAAGGCATGTATGCAAAGTCAATACAAGTTACAAAAATGTGGCATATGCCATGTTCAAATCGATATACAATAAAAATGTAGAATATATCTACATGTATTGGCCATTCAATGTTGACAACTAGCACTATATGATCCTATACTTGTGGTGGATCATCAAAATCGGGCGTCTTCAATGCAGTAGGCGGCTCTGTAGATGGCTATAATACTACAATTGAAAAGCCAAGTTAGAATCCTTTTGTAAAAAATACTTCACAATTATCAACATAACTAGGCATTTAATTATAATTTCTTTTCAATTGAAATGTAGATTACCTCATCAGTTGATCTCGGATCTAATGTCTTTGCTCTCTTCTCCTTCTCAGTCTTAGGAGTTTTCTTGAGCACAAAATTCAAAGGCTCCAAGTTATGGCCGAACCACGAAGGGGGCTATTGTAGATTAAATGTATAATTAATACAATGTGCTAACATATATACATCAAAAACACTAAAAATCTATAATATAGAGAACAAAAGTGTATTGGAGCCTAAGATGCTTCTCCAATAGGCCGAGGAGGGCTCACCATTAATGGAGCAGTTGTCGCTATTACCTATACAAAAAATGATCAAATATTAAATACAATTAATATTATGATAAGTATTGTAGGCTAAAAAAAATTAATGTAATATATCAAACAAAGTGTACCAGAGCCAGAGATGCTTCTCTAGTACATGGAGGAGGTCTCGCCATTGATGAAGTAGCTATGGATATTTCCTATATGAAAAAATGATAAGATTATAATTTCACAAGTCACATGTACACGTGCATGTTGGCTTGATGATGATATAATGGGATGTTTGGTGACTTTTTTTGTGTTTTCATTGATGAAAACCATGTTTTGTTAGTCATCCAAGTCATTTAAGCCAACTGGTAAAGCCTAACCGGTAGAGGAAGCAGCTTAATAGTCAATCGGTGACAGTGAACTGGTAATTAGTGATAGAGTAATGTTCATGCGAATGGTATGGAAGATTGGTGAAGAGTTAGGTGATGTGGTTTTGTAAGAGTGTTGGAGATTGTATTAGGAAGCTATGTTTCATACTGCAGCAGAATATTCAACAAGATGAGCGAGTTATGATGAGCAAAGCAATCAATCTTGAAGAGCAATTAACCGGTAGAGCATAATAGCTTAGATCGATAAACTGGTAGTGTTTATGTTTTATTTTTGAGTTATAATATCGGTGACTGACATAAGTAAAGTGTGCTGAGCAAGATTGACTAGATTCAATGTACCTAGGAAATTGTTCCAAGGTTGTTAGCCAACTTAGTTGAGATGTTTATAAAAAGAGGAAAAGTATGTGATGATGTATCACATGAAGGGTTTAGAGTGAAGATTTGATTGTGCAGTGAAAAGAGAAGTTGTGTGATGATGTATAGTAGATGATTCAAGAAGAACTGAAGTGGATCTATTAGGCATAGAAGGTGCTATATGTAGATCAATTACCTATTGTTTCCTAACAGTTATAGTAGTCAAAATCCCTTAATCAGGTAGGTCCTAATGGACCTGATTATATAAATCCCTTAATCGTGTAGCTCAACAACTTGAGTTTAAATCCTCTGGTGAGGTTACTCCTAACAGAGTAAAGCTCCTAATAGGGCTAAGTTGTAAATCCCCTCATTGGGTGACTTCTAACAGGGTCTACTCTTAACTGGGCATTATTGTAAAGCTCCTAACTGGGCTAGGCTCTTGGCAGGGCGCATTCCGAAAGAGTGCAAATTTTGTGGGTACCAATTCCCACTGTGGTTTTTCCCTTTTTGGTTTCCACATGAAAAACATTATGTTATGTGGTGCATGTGTTATTGGTTGTCTGCTTATGTGGTGATATTCCTTATATTCTTGTTAAGTTTTAAGTTGGTTAAAGTGGTGATTAGATTTATATTGTTTTTGCTTGCACTTATTCACTTCCCCCCGCTCTCAGTGCTTTATAATTTTATCAATTGGTATCAGAGCTTAATCCCCTTAAGGCTTAACCGCTTGGGAAGGATCCTCAAGGCTATCATGGGGGATATGAATTATAGAGAACTTTCTAACTGGCTTGTAGAATTCAAAGATGCCCTAGGTGAGTTAAGGGTTAAGTACAAAGCCTCATTGGCAAAAAGGATAGAGCTAGCTGAACAATTGTATGAATTTAGTGAAAACAATTCATCTGAGGAAGCAAACATTGATGCATTGGCTACTGAAGTAGAAAATTTGAATGATTAGAAGTCAAATTGAGGAGAGAGCTTGAATCCCTAACCATCAAAATGAGTCAAGAGCTGGAAGCTAGGAGGACTATTGAAGACAAGATCGGAGAGAAGGATCTTGAGATCTCTAAACTGAATCAGGAGATTGGAACCTTGACTGCATATCTTCAAGAGAAAAAAGAAGAAAAAGAAGAAAAAGAAGAAAAAGAAGAAGTAAAGGCTAATCTAGACATGGCTATGTCTCTTAGAGAAAGTCTTATGAAAAAGAATGAAGATCTTACTAAGGAGTTGGCTGATGCTAATGAGATACTTGCTAAATTGAACAAAAGCTCTACTATGCTTGATGAGCATATCCAGTCATAAAGGCAGAATGGAGATACACATGGCTTGGGATACACTACCTTTGAGAAAGGAGAGTCTTCTGGTACTAAGGACATCATGCATGAAGGCAAATCTATACCTAAGACAAAGAAGAACACTGGTAAGAAACCCTACAAACCAGTATGCTTTAATTGTCACAAGGTAGGCCATACTGCTAATGTTTGTAGAAGCAGATCTAGTTCTTTTGATGGTTATAGGTCTAATACTTATGAAGGATATAAGCCTAGAACCTTTGATGGCTATTGTTACACTTGCAACAAGTATGGGCATAGAGTTGTTGAGTGCAAGTCTGGAGAAAACATTCAAAGACCTTACATGAACTAGAGACCTAATGGTGAATGGAAGAGATCTTTCAATAACCAGAGAAACCCTACTTGGCAGAGACCTTATGTGAACAGGTCTAGTCCTTATGAGATGGAGTTTAGACAAAATGTGACTTGTTTAATTTGTCACAACTTTGGACATGTTGCTATGAACTGTTAGAGAGGAATTGGTAGAGCCAATGTTGGACCCTAGAGAGCATCTGGTATGGCATGTTATCATTGTCATAAACCAGGACACATTGCTAGGTTTTGCAGAGCAAGGATGAATCAACCATTAAATCAATCTGTAGATCATAAAGGTAAGAAGAAAGTTGATGTTGAGGAGACCAGAAATAAAATGAACAAAATCTGGAGAAAGAAGAGCGATGAGAAGCCATCAAAATTGTCTCATTCTTCACCTAGTGTGGAGAATCCTTCACCAAATAACTAAGTTTTCTATAAATCTTAGGGGGAACTTATTGTCAGAGCTATCTCTGAATCCCCTGTATGATGTGCAGTGAGTTAAATCTGCATACTTTGATGCATTTTGATGTTATGTAATGATTTTGGATTATAACCGGTATGATTGATGTGTTTTGGAAACCGGTGGTATGTTTTTGGGTTGAATGGTGTTTAGGGTTTATTCAACCAGATATAGCATTTAATGTAGTTTGTGAAAGGTAAATAAAAAGAGTTTTTGAGTTTCATTTGTCACCTTACATTCTTGAGAGCATCTTAATAGCAAAGAAAGCAGAAAGAACCTTGTGATTGCAGCTTTGACAAAGATTGACAAGAGAATTAGAGTTATTTGCGATTGGTAGTTAGTGAAAGAGCATTTTCAGTGTTGAAACCCTAGCAGCGAAGGTGTTGTAAGGTATTTATCCAATAATCTGATAATATGTTTCTGAGTTTGAGTTTCTAAGATGGATACACCACATATTGTAGAGGTAACTATTAGGCCTTGACCAAAGTTTAAGAGACATCCATTCAAATCTATTGAAACCGGTCCCGCGGGAGCCCTATCTGGAGTTCCGTATGGAGTTTTGTATATGAAGGATGTAAAATCCTTTATTCATTGTAAGTTGGAATATCTAGGAATCTTTGCAATATTTGATCAGTATAGATTATTGTGTGATAAGGCAAGATTGTTGAAAGAATGGTTTAGAAGAGTTGCCGACAAAGCTTTTCACCATGCACTAAATTTTCTTGATGATTTTGAAGATGATCATGTTAGATATGTTTTAAGAAGAGTACATGACTAGTTTATGTGGCTTGATCAACCACATAAGATTACCAAGGAAGCTATTCATGCAATAACTAGATTGTGGGCCACCGGTGAAGTTCCTGTGTTAAGGTCTATCTCTAAGGATGATGTGAGAAAACCAACTAAATCAAGATGGGATAGAAGAGTGATGACTATCAATGAGATTGATGATCTAGGAGTGAAATTTTCTTCTATGGTCATTGGGTATAGAGTTTATCATTCTAGTCAGATGAATAGCATCCCTAGTGCAGCAATTCACATAGCTCACCCAATGATCAAGGAGAATGTTGATTATGACTTATCTAAAGCATTGAGAAGTTAGTTGGTGCTAAATCTTGAATCCATAAAGAAAGATAAAAGACATAAATTCAATTTTGGGCAACTGATTCTTGGTTTGTTCTTTTATTTTCAGAACTTCTTTCCTGGTATCGGTGATGTTCAATGGTCTACCAACACATCTACGGTGTTACAAATGAAGAACAGTATCAGAATGCTTGGAAATGACTTCAACAAGATCACTTGCGGTTACTTCAAATATTTTCAAAAAAATATGCATGAGAGAGAGAGGATACCAGCACAGGTTGTTAAGAGGTATGAGGATACCATCTTTTTTATGGTTGACACTGACACTTGTTAGATGGAGGCAGTTGATCCCAGAACATCTTGGGTGATGCCTATGGGCTATGAAGTTGAATTTGATCTCCTCATTGCATATGTTGAACCTTTGCTTGCACAACCAGTAGACACCACTGGAGAAAGGTTTGAAACTTATAAAGAAAAATCTATTTAGGTACATTCAGGATTGAACAAACTGGTAATTACAAAGAAAGTAAGAAAGGAAGTTGAAGAGTTTGTTGTGCAACAAGGATTCACAAAAGAGATGATTAAGGAGGCAAGGATAAAATATGAAGCTAAACAAGCAGGAGCCTCTAGTGCCCCAACCGGTACCAACACCGGTGTGCAAACAAGAAGTGTTGAGGTTAAGAAAGGTGAAAAACAACAGAGAGTTGAAGAGCCACTGGTGATTACACAGATAGTTGATTCACACATGACTACACCACCAGTAAAGGAAAAAGAAAAGGAAGAGGAGAAGACTAAGGAGAAGACAGAAGAGAAGAAAGAAGAAGAGGAGTTGAAAATAGTGAAAACTAAGCCAAAAGTGACACCCTTGTCACTTACATCCAAGAAGAAAAATGATGATGATGAGGAAGATGATACAATAAGCATTCTAGGCCCAATAAATATGGACATGTTGAGTCCTCATGAGCTGATGGAGATTGCATCTTCTATGCAATCTAGATCATAGAAGAAGATCTTGAAAGCACAGAAAAAGGAAGCATAAACCATTCAATGTGTAGTTGAAATTTTGTCTAGTTTGTTACCAGAGACAGCCACTGATAGTTTTTCTATACCGATTGATAAGTTGGGTCAATTGGTTGCAGATGCTAGTGAATAGATGAAAAGTTTTGAAGATGAAGCTTACTTGAATGTGGAAAATGAATACAAGGAGAAGAGAATAGAGTAGTTGATGAAGTAGATTGACAAGGACAAAGTAGTTCTAAGTGTTAACAAAGACCTTATTAAAGATGCACTGCTAAATGGAGGTAAAATACTTTCCACTATTGCAAATTTTTCATTATTTTGTGATGATTTGGTGAAGAAGAAGAAGGAAGCATAACAGGAATTGAAAATTTAGAGAATCATTTAGCCCCCTAAATGATTCTACTATACATCTTGGTAGATCAGTAGTTGAGCTACAACGCAAGTTCAAAGCTTATGAAGGTGAACAAGTTAAAAGGATGAAGTCCCTGCATGAATTATAGACACTTTTAATACCTAAGATAGAAATTTTGTAGAGAGGCTATAAAGCGATTGAAGCTATATTAGCTACACCTGAGATGAGTACTATTGATGCCATGGAGGAGTTGGCTTATCAAATCAGAATACATGTTGAGATTACCGACACCCTTTTGGAGACTTGGCACAATGACTTGAAGCAGTTAAAGTCACATTTTGTAGATGCTTTTTCTAAGATGTCATTTTAAAAACATTTTGAACTCCTATATATTTTGGTAGTGCAAATTTTGATATATTTTGCATTTATCTTTTCTTGTATTTACATACCTTTGTCATTGTTGTCAAAGGGGGAGTAGTAGTATGAGTCAAAATTTTGTAATTGTAATGGGGAGTAGTAGATGAGTCCTATAATGGGTTGAAGCATTTTTGTAATAGCATGTAATTGCTAAGGGGGTGTATGAGTCTTAAGTTGAGTCAATTTTTGTATTGCACACTTAGACCAAAATTTGTCGAAGTGTTGCCATCAATGCCAAAGGGGGAGATTGTTGGCTTGATGATGATATAATGGGATGTTTGAGGACTTTTTTTGTGTTGTCATTGATGAAAACCATGTTTTGTTAGCCATGCAAGTCATTTAAGCCAATCGGTAGAGGAAGCAACTTAACAATCAACCGGTAAAACAGGACAGTGAACTGATAATTAGTGATAGAGCAATGTGCATGCAAATGGTATGGAACATTAGTAAAGAGATAGGTGATGTAGTTTTGCAAGAGTGTTAGAGATTGTATTAGGCAGCTATGTTTTATACCGTAGCAGAATATTCAATAGGATGAGCGAGTTATGATGAGCAGAGAAGTCAATCTTGAAGAACAGTTAACTGATAGAGCAGAATAGCTTAGATCAGTAAATCGGTAGTGTTTATGTTTTATTTTTGAGTTATCATTTCAGTGGCCGACATAAGTAAAGTGTGTTAAGAAAGATTGACTAGATTCAATGTACCTAGGAAATAGTTCCAAGGTTGTTAGCTGACTTAGTTGAGATGTTTATACAAAGAGGAAAAGTATATGATGATGTATCAGATGAAGGGTTTAGAGTGAAGATTTGATTGTGCAATGAAAAGAGAAGTTGTGTGATGATGTATAGTCGATGATTCAAGTAGAACTGAAGTGGATCTATGAGGCACAGAAGGTGCTATATGCATATCAGTAACCTGTTGTTTCCCAACAGTTGCAGCAATCAAAATCCCTTAACCAAGTAGGTCCTAATGGGCCTAATTGTATAAATCCCTTAACTGAGTAGCTCAACAACTTGAGTTTAAATCCTCGAGTGAGGTTACTCCTAACAGAGTAAAGCTCCTAATAGGGCTAAGTTATAAATCCCCTCACTAGGTAACTCCTAACAGGGTCTGCTCTTAACCGGGCATTATTGTAAAGCTCCTAACTAGGCTAGGCTCCTAGCAGGGCACATTCCAAAATAGTACAAATTTTGTGGGTACCAATTCCCAACGTGGTTTTTCCCTTTTGGGTTTCCACGTGAAAAAAATTGTTATGTGGTGCATGTTTTATTGGTTGTTTGCTTATGTGGTGATATTCCTTATATGCTTGTTAAGTTTTAAGTTGGTAAAAGTGGTGATCAAATTTATATTATTTTTGCTTGCACTGATTCCCCCCCCCCCCCCCACTCTCAGTGCCTTATAAGTTTATCAGTGTGTATAATCATCAAATCAAGAAAATAAAGTAGAGATACATACTTCCACCCTCTCTCGATCCTCGGGCGTATCAGGTGCATTCAACATATCTACATAGCTCAATGGTTGTTGTACATATAAAACAGACAAAAAAATTAATCAATCTACAAATCCCAACTAAGACAATTTCAACCTTTTCAAATAATTGTATAACTAAAAATGTATTCAATTACCTTCTTCCCACGTTTTGGCATCCTCAAGTATCTCTTTTGCTGAGGACGAGGCCTAGACACAGAGGGGGTACCCTAAAAAAACAAAATTAACATGAGATATTAGTACAAATAATATTAAACATAATTTAACAAATCTAAAATGAAATGACTTGCATATTCCATCAAAAGAACACATAAAATAAGGTGTACAATATGATACCGTATAGTCTTGTAGACCAAATTCAATCACTGAGAGCATGACATCATCAATCTGGCATATTTGGTCCCCTGACAACACCTACAAACAAAAAATTGTCAAGCATTAAAAAGAGTTAGTATATCTTGTAATTTTTTTGAATTAAAAGTGTACAATACTATTTTAACATGTTATACCTCAGATGTCAAAATTTTAGCTACAGTAACTGCGGGAGGAATATCAGATACCGTTGTTGCATCCTGAAATGCATATTATTTGTATCAATTTAAATTGATCTGTAAATGAAATTTTATTTATAATTACAAATTTTAAGTGATCGATAAATAAAATGCTATTAATTCAATTCAACACACCTATGTCTGCGGCTGACTACCAAACAACATGTCCATCAACTCATCCATCAATGCCACATCCTCAGTCATGCGGGTGTGACATCTACTCCTGAAAATCATGCACAAATGGGATGTTGATCTATCTGTAGTGGCCTCGTCATCCATCCCTGTGCATATCCCTGAGAAAGTGGCACACACATAATGATTGGGCTCACTAGCGCCACCTACATCAACTAATGGCTCATCATCCAGTACAAGAGGGTATGCTAACTGTTTCCCATGTTGGATGATCACATCAATCAATGTCATGGCCACCTGAAGAGTTTGTAGCTCTATCGACTCTTTCAGGTTTACTAGGACAGTCAAATGCACCTTGGGTTTGGGTGCTAGGGGGTGACGACTCTCCTGGGCTACTCACCTATGGGCTCTAGGTCTATCTTGGGTAGAGCCGCCACATATACCATGGAACTCTCTCATGTCAAAATAATTAGGCAACACATTGAGGACAAACTCACAGTATACTTTCTTCAAAAAATACAATGGCACCTCAAAATTATTACAGGGTGGTTCATCAAAGACCATCCACCACCTCTACCAAAAAATAATTTGTATCTGCACATTGGTACACCAATGTATGGGAAACCTATTTGCATTAAGAGGTAATGGCTCACCAGTTCTAGGATCAACAAAAAGGGCACATATATTGTTATTTACTAATGTTTTTGTTTTTCACTCCCTCATATGATAACCCACTAGCATAATATTGACGACACCTATCCCTATGGTTTACCCATTTTGTAATTTGAGTGGAAACTACAGTGGCACCACTAGCTAATGTTTCTAGGCTAGTGGCAAGGGATTTATGATGCTCAAGCTTAGATATTTTCAAGCTAATGTTTCTAGGCTAGTGGCGAGGGATTTATGATGCTCAAGCTTAGATGGTTTCAATTTATTAATCAGTCTATTTATTTTAGTTGTGTTTTTCCCTAACTGATTAAGTAATTTCTCTTGTGTATTAGGTGTATGGTCAAAAGGAGGAGCTCGAAGTGTATTTTGTGGGTTTTGTTCGGGGTTTTGAGGAGGTACATTTTGTTGTTATTGTTGTGGATTTTCAAAATCTAGTTTGTGTAACAAAAAATATAAAAAACCTAATCAAAATAAACGAATTTAAATTCAAAACGTAAAAAAAATTAAAAAAATGCAAAAGAAAAACAAAAATCAAGCAAAACCAACCTTGATCCATGGCGTTTGGGTGAGAAAAGATAGAGCCTGTGCACGGAATGGTGAGAAAAAACCCAAATTTTCAACTCACGACCGTGTGAAAAATAAGACACAATTGGCCAAAAAAAAATATTGAGAGGTACCGTGTATGCAGTGCTTTAGGACTTAAAATCATGTATGGGGTTCTAAGTCCTAAAGAACCGTGTACACGATCATTTTTACAAAGGAACCTCATACGTTCTTTTGTCCCTTTAGGATCGGGAATAACAAACCTTAGCATGTATGCGGTGATTTGAATTTTAAGTACCACGAACACGGTGCCTATTTTTTTAAGTGTGTGTCCACTTTTTTGCACACCATCTTTGTGCACTTACCCATACTATTTTTTTATTTGGTAATGCCTAAATGGTTGATGGACAAAATCCATCTATCTAGAAATTTTAGGATGCATATAAAGAAAGTCAAATAGGGGCAAATTTCATACATATTTAGCCCGGAAGGGTAGTAGAGTTGTCTTGGACCATGGGTTTGCTCCCCATTAGTCTTGGGTTTGACTCTAAGGCCTGGAATCAACCGATGCACCTGGCTTACGAGAGGCTTGGTACATCTCCTAGGACTAGTCTCACCTCAGCTAGACCCAAATGGGCAACGGGCTACATCACGAGAATACCCTGGACTACCAAAAATAATCATACATATTTGATACTCATAAAGTATGGCATGTACAACAAGTCTTTGATTTAGTATATACTAATTTGAAGGGTCTAATGAAAACACTCTCTATGTCTATAGAACTTATTTTAATTGTTCAATGGACTTTCCAAGAAAATATTGGTTTATTTTCTTAAGTGGTAGAAAAGATGTTTTAGTTTGTTGAATATTCTTAGGTATGAAAATTAGCAATAGTTTACCTCCCAAAAAAAAAATTATTTTAAGAATAATAGTATAAGAAGATAGTATAGTACACATTATACTCCACAAGAAAATTTACTCTTGAAACAAAAGGATATGATGGTAATGGAGATGGATAAATGAATGACATACAACCAAAATATGTCATGTTGGTCGTGTTGAAAAAAAGGTGAAGAAAGATTGCAACATTAACTACTTTATATGATTACTAATCTAATAATTAGATTATAAAATATAAAATGAACATGTGATTGAAACATTCAACAAAAATATCAAAATTAACAACCCAATGAAGCATTGGATTTACATGGAGAAACCCTTTCAAGGAAAAACTCCACCAAAGAAAGATAGTGAGTATATTATTGATCTTAAAAAGAGATATCTCTACAATAATACACTTCACTACACTTGTCCAACTAAACTCGACAACACCTAGACACTATGAAATGAATCATGTAAAATTACTATTCCATCACTCCAATATATACCAAACTAATGGAGGGAAAACCATAGTGGTAATTGGAACACAGGGGAAAAAATCACTTGCAAAAAACCCAAACCTAGGTTAATGGACAAACAAGAGATAATAAAATATAATAATTCTTTCAAATGGCTCCAACATTGGCACTTAACCCATAGCCACTCAAATATTTAGCTTCCTAAATAATCAATAAATTCATAATGACTCTTTAGATGTCCCAATGGATGGCCTTTCATCTTACAATATTGGATGTTGAAAGGATGAATTTCCAAGTCCCCAAAAGTGGATGCCTAGGATAGAATCTTATCCATTTTTCCTTATCATTGTTACATATTCACCTCTTCAATATGTAATTATAATTTACTATATTAATTATTTTTATTCTCATGTCCTAGGAAACACTTTCCAACGAACATGGAGACACATGAATGACATAGGATTTGCAAGGTTAATGTCATCATATCCTATCATTCTCCCACTTTATATTATACATTACAATTACATCCAAGACATAAATAATAAAATAAAGTATAGTGATCAAGGCCCATGGCCTTCCTAAACAAAGAAAACATTTTTTTTGGTCAGTGGCTTCATAAGAGAATTTGTAAATTTATCCACAATGTCAAACTTCTCTAACAAGACCTTACCATTATCAACCATTTCTTGTAAAAAGTGATACTATACACCAAAATGCTTAGAATCAGAATGATACATGGGATTATTGACCAAACAAATAGCACTTTGACTGTCACATTCATTCATTGAATATTCTTTCAATCAAAACTAATACCAATACCATGTCTTTGTAACCATACCACCTCCATAGAGGTATGTATAGAAGTCATCTGCTCTACTTTAGTGGTGCAAAAGCAACTGTGGGTTGTATTTGTACATCAAAAAGTTGTATTTGTAGAATGGCATGAGATCCAAAACCACCAGACAAATAATCCAAATAAGGATCTTCATTCCAAATTAACACAACCCTTGAATTATCTCCATGAAAGTTGAAAGAACAATGGCTTTAGCTCCAATACTTTCCCTCCAATGCAGTTGCCCAATCTTGTAAGATAAACATTATATTAAATATAATAAATGATGGAATACAAAGAGGCACATGTTTCCTCTTCCAAGTGCCAACTTGGAGAATCCCAAAGGTCACTCATTTGTCCACTTCCTATCTCATTAAATATCTCATTCTAGGCATCCACATGTGGGAAAAATAATATTAAATAATTGTGTTCACAAGCCACCTTTACCGCCAAGTTAGTGGAACCTATCACCCCTTATGAATATATTACACACAATAGTGAGAATACATATTACAAAATAGTTTTGCAATATACCCTAAGTGCCTAAGGACACTTTCCAAAGATATTGGAACCACTTCATAATATTTACAAGGTAGATGGCAGCTTAATCCCAACAACAAATTCAATCTTTCCTTTTAAAATTGATTGCCTATTTTTATTTTATTTTTTACAATTAAATAATATTATAAAAATAGATAATATAGTCACAGATGTAAAAAACTTAAATTTAACATAGATTTCAATCCACTCAAGCAATTATTACCCATCATGAGGCATTATAAAATACAAACTTTATCTAAAATTGGTATAAAGTTATTTTGCAAGCACTCACTGCAAGCATTATTGAAAATGATCAAATACAATCCACTATAGGAGTTAAAAAAATCTACGTAAAATACACAAACACATTCCACAAATTATCATAAGATTCAAGAATCTAGAATCATTTGATTCATATCTAGGCTCACCGAACCAGAAGACTTATTTCATAACTCAAGATCAAGAGAGATAGGAATAAGAAAACAACCTTTTTACTCAAGTCAATTGCCACCATTTGGTAAACCAGGGCTTATACAATCAATTAAAAACTCAAGAATATAAGCACAACATGGTATATAACAACCAATGAGATGATAATATCAATACATCTAAATGAAAATAATCCAACACTAACATTATTCAGCTGTAAAACATAACAAATAATCACAATGTTGAATTCAATGATATAAACATAATCACACATAAGTGAAAATAGAGGAGCTAAATCAATGGACCTTTGATCAACTGGTGAAGTTAAATGGTTTTGAATGAGCCTACTAAGAATCAAGTCTTTTTGAGTGCAAGCCCCGCAACACCTAAAAAAATAAGACCTGAACTTTTGTGAAATGAATGAAGTCTACCTTAAACGAACATTTGTAAAATGAATGTGAAGACCCCTGAATGAAGGTTGCTACAGCTTGTTTCAATGACAATAATATGATAACAATACCAAAACTAAAATGAAACACACACCTGAACTGACACATGCTGCAACATGACAACACCACAAATTATTTAATTTCATCCAATTCTCGAATCATACTTAACACACGACTGTTTATGTAAAAAACACAACACAACACAAACTATATAAGCTCTTCCTTCCAACATATGGGTTAGCGTCAACTTACTTGAACTCCTTTTTCTTTTCGTTTATATTGAACACAATTAACAACTTGATGCGGTCCTTATGAATATAACATTTAATTAAGCCAAAAGAGCTTTGGAGAACTTAATTTTACATTGAACGAGCAAAAGGAATCCCAAACTCAGCAATACAGTTGTATAATATTCTTAAAACCAAGTTAGAAGTAAGTTGATCACATACTTTTTGTAGCAAACTCCATTGGCGAGGCTACCTATTGGTCTAAATACCACCAGGAGAAGTATACATCACAAAAATACAAGTATATCTATACAAGACCTTATTTTCTTCAAAAGCATCTGAATGACAGATGTAAAGAGTTTCATCTATAATTCTATGGAATCCTATCCCATATCATCAAAGATGGTTGTCTGAAATTCAGAATAAGATTAAAATAATACATATTACCCAAAACTTAATGAAAGAAATAAAAGTATAGACAAGGAGGAGTTTAAGAGACTATTTCAAAACCCTAATATTATCCAGAAGAACGCAGTCTCTTGTGGCCTGCACCAGAAGGAAGAAGAGAGCCCTTTTGGGGTAGTGGACTGAAATTCTTCACAAAAGTACTAGACAAGAGAGTATAGAGACGAACAACTTGTGTGATGTTCTCATTCAACTCTCTGATAAGCTGCACGTTCTTTGAAAGACCTGCTGGCACCTTGGAGTCATGGTTCCTCTTGATCTCAGTTATAAGAAGCCTATTCATATCTAGAATGCTCTGAACTTGCTTGAATGTCTTCTCTACACTCTGCCATGTCACTGCTAACTCTCCTGTTCGAGACTCCATAGCAAAAAAAACTAGATTTGGGTGGGTGAAACAGAAGGCATTGGAAGTGCATATAAAGTGCAAGATGGAAATCTCAAAAGATAAAAGTGCACATTGGTGGGACATGAAAAGTGTATGGATTGGATTGAAAAGCCATGGAAAAGCAAGCACGCCAAATGAAAAGGTGGTAAGGTTGGGAGAAGGATAATGACAGCGCATAATGCTCTTTTGCTACAGAGAGATTTGCAGGATCTTATTCGCCAATAGAGGAAGGACATCTTAGATAATGACATGTTTGATTGCACAGCTCAAATTTTGAGTGACTATCAACTTTGGCCAATATGGGAATTGAATGGATAAAGAGTATGGGCTTTTGTGCTCAATGGGCCCCTCTTGTGTGGATCATGGGAGATCTTTTTATTGTGGAATTTGCACCAACTCTTTTCAAGTGGCTATGTTTTTCTTTATGTGGGTTCTCTGATTCAATCTTCCCACGAGGTGATAAGGCTTCATAGTTCATAAACACATACTTTCCAGCTGGAATACAACCATCTTGCTTGTTTGTGGATTGAAAGAATGACGTCGTCTAAAATCATCTTAGATTTGAAAGGAATCTAAACTTTGATTATTTTGAACGATGGATTTGTTGTAGAGGTCTTTAATACCTTTATCTGAAATAAATATGAAGAATTAGTTTTACAATATAATATGTGTGAATTGATTTTTGAAAAACTTTGTATGTTTTGTTTATACTAGGATTTTGGATCATTCACGATGAAAAAAGAGATAATTGAATTGTAGGATATGTGAAAAAGAAATGATATGATATAATATAAAATTGTAGGATATGTAGAAAGGAAAAATGATATAATATAATAAGATAATGTGAAAAGGAACTAATTAAGAGGCCTTAAGAAAAGTAGTGGTAGTGATAAAAATGAAAGCGTAAGGAAAGAAAATGTAGAGTTGGGGTTGAGATTTGGGATTTAAAAATTAAGAAAGGTAAATAAATTACAAATTAAAAGATGTGACAGAAATGAAAAGGGGAGTATAATGGTAAGATTAAAGAGGAAAGGAACAGAGGAAGTTAACTTAAATTAAAGGGAAGGGTGTAAACAAGGATGAAAAGGAAAACAGTACATTAATTACAAGGAAGAGGGGGAAAGTGCAAGAGAGAAAAGATAAAATTTGATGAGAAAAGAGTGAAGGGATAGAATAGGAGTTAGAAGGATAAAAGGAAAAAATTTGAGGAGAGTAAGAGTATGTAGAAGATTAACTGAATAATTGAGCTGAATTAAGAAGGTTGTACATAATTGAATTTATTATTGGTTTCCAAGAGAATCTCATACAAAAATCCTCATCTATGTTGAGCTTATGTGAATATTTAGTAATTTCAACCAGATCTCATAACTTTTGGGAAAGCAAAAATTGTTCTCTTTCTCCAAGTCTTTAAATTTCTATAAAGCAAAGTGATACTTTCTATTAACTGAATGTTTAATACTAATATTTTCCAACATTCTCATATCAACACCATGGTTCTTCATCCTCATGTTAATTACATGATTGGTTTCACCAATGTAGAGAGTTTCACAAGAGCATTATATCTGATATACTCTATAGTTTTTAACAGGATTTTTTGCCTTTATAGGTGTGGATTAATCTTCTAAAATTTTGTGGTGTTAAAAAATATTGGTTGTTTTTATTTTGAATAATTTTGAAAAAATTATAAATATATATCTTTCGCATATGGAAAGTGATTAGGGTCTTTAAGGAGTCCTTCAACTTTCCATGAGTCTTGAATTGACATGCTAACTCTCCAAATTCAATTATATAATTTATTTATTATTGCACAACCATTCATCTTCAAAAATTAGCCAAATGAAAGATTTCAACATGTTAGAATTATCATGTATTGGCTAATAATTATTTATTCTAATTATTAAATACACATTATCCCTTTAGGGTTGCTAATATCCTTTTATAAGGATTGTATTGTACTTTTTCATGGATTCCCTCTCTAAATGATAATCTTCTTCTTTAGAGCCATTATTGCTTTTTGCCTCCATTCTTCTCTTGTGACAAGTATTTTGCTTGCAGGTGTTCTTAGGATCTCTGAAGTTGTATTTCTCAAATTCTTCATGGTATCAAAGCCTACATCTATTGCTACTTGTTGTTGATTTTTCAGAAGATTTTTTGGAGGAGGGTTTCAAGCTTTTTCAGAGTTTTTTATTTGCATCTAGGGATATTTTTTGTTCCTGGGAATTTTGGGCTCAAACAGACCTCACCGTTGAGATCAAAACGCCCAAAAACGTCCATTTTCATATAAAATTTATCTAATTTGGACAACTCTGGCTCTGGCAAAAAAAAATGATTTTTGTCCTTCTTGGGCATGTTTTTCGAGACAAAAAATCAAAAAGAAAAATTAAAAACAATATTTTGGGCAGTTAAACGGCTTTCCCAGGCCGACACAGTCATCGCAACGACCTTGGAGCCGCCAACGGTCTCCAAGATCGCCACAAGAGCCTTGGCGATTACTGTCGGGGTTTGCAAGCACCCAGCGGTCTTTAAACCGCCGACCTCTAGCAGTGGCCCCGCCACCCAGAAACCTATGTTGCCACTCAGCCCAGTCTTTGCCTCCTTGCCCCTAGCAAGGAGGGGTTTTTTTTTCTTTGAAGGCTTTTTGACAGGCAGATGGTTTTTTGGTCATAACTTGGGCAAACAAAATCAGATTTTCAAAAATGAATAGGCACTGGAAAGATCTTTTTGAGCTCTATTCAGATCTAGAGGTGAGAACTGCTGATTTTCTCATTTTGTACTTGTTTTTTTCTGTCAAATTCAGAGCTCTTTTCTGCACTCTAGGAGCCATAACTTGGCCAAATGGAGTCGAATTTTCGAAAACAAATATGCATCGGAAATCTCTTTCCGATCTCTCTTTAGATATGGAGGTTTTTTCTTCTGTTTTTTCTATTTTGATGTCTTTTTTTGACGTCAAAGCCAGAAGTTATTTTTTGCACTCTGGGAGGCATATTATGTTACAATGGGACCAATTATGACATAATAGGTCCTATTATGACATTATATGTCCTATCATGTCACAATAGGTCATATTATGACATAATACCCCTTATCAGGTCCTAGTAAGGTGTATAAAGTCATAATAGGTCCTCTTAAGGGATTTTATGACATAATAGGACCTATGATGACACAATAGGACCTATTACATCATCATAGATTCTATTATGTCATTATTAGTCCTATTATGACATAATACCCTTTAACAGGTCCTACTAAGGGGTATAATGTCATAATAGGTCCTCTTAAGGGGTATTATGACATAATAGGACCTATTATGACATGACAGGTCCTCTTAAGGGGTTTTATTGTATTATAGGACCTATTATGACATATTAGGTCCTATTATGTGATAATCGATCCTATTATGTCATAATAGGTCCTACTAAGGGGTCTTATGCCATAATAGGTCCTAGTAAGAGGTATAATGTCATAATAGGTCCTCCTAAAGGCTCTTATGGCATAAGAGGACCTATTATGTCACCATAGGACCTATTATGACATTATAGGACCTATTATATCACCATAGGACCTATTATGACATTATAGGTCATATTATGACATTATAGGTCCTATTATGTCGTAATAGGTCCTATTATGTCGTAATAGGCCATGTTATGATACAATACCCCTTAACAAGTCCTACTAAGGGGTATAAAGTTATAATAGGTCCTCTTAGGGGGTTTTATGACATAATATGACCTATGATGTCATAATAGAACCTATGATGACATTATAGGACCTATTATGTCACCATAGGTCCTATTATGTCATAATCAGTCCTATTTTGACATAATACCTTTCAATAGGTCCTACTAAGGGGTATAATGTCATAATAGGTCCTCTTAAGGGGTCTTATGACATAATAGGACCTATTATGACATGAAAGGTCCTCTTAAGGGGTCTTATGACATTATAGGACCTATTATGACATAATAGGTCCTATTATGTGATAATCAATCGTATTATGTCATAATAGGTCCTACTAAGGGGTCTTAAGTCATAATAGGTCCTAGTAAGAGGTATAATGTCATAATAGGTCCTAGTAAGAGGTATAATGTCATAATAGGTCCTCTTAAGGGGTCTTATGACATAATAGGACCTATTATGACTTAATAGGTTGTATTATGTCATAATAGGACCTATTATGACTTAATAGGTTGTATTATGTCATAATAGGACCTATTATGACTTAATGGGACCTATTATGACTTAATAGGTCATATTATGTCATAATAGGACCTATTATGACACACTAGGACCTATTATGACACAATAGAACCTATTATGACACAATGGGTTGTATTATGACATTATAGGTCCTATTACGCCACAATTTATAAGATCTTCTAAAATCTAAAATTTGTATTATAACTCCTATGGATCTGAAACCATTGTCAAACATCCTGCCAATATATACATGAAATATAACTTAAAGTATAAGAAATGAAAAAGACAAAGGGAAATGTGACTTGTACTTAAATGTTATATTTCATGTATATATAGTTTGTTTAAAAAAATAAAATTAAAATGTTATATATAGTTTGTTTTTTAAAACAAAAATAAAATTTAAAAAAAAAATTAAAAAGGGAAATGGGATCACATTTTCTAAATGTGTTTTTTATTATTTTAAAAAATGAAATGGGATCCCGGTTTTAAAAAATTCAACTTTGGTTCGATTGTAGCTTCAGTTTTGGCTTGGGAAATGGCTTGGAGAGCCGACCCTTTGGCTTGGACCCGGTTTGACCTGCAACCCGAAGGACAAATCAATGTTCATATAAAATAATGACTTCAAAAATATATCTGAACACCAAAATTTCAGAATTTTTTTAAACAATGAAAACCCATTATAGTAGAGACTGTCTATATTCTAAATATATAATTTTTATAAAAAATGGATCAATATTTTTATTTTTAAAATAATTACTAATGAAAGAGGTCCATAAACTTGAAATAACAGGGTTTTTTAGTTTTTTAATATCTATTTTGTCTCTGTGATTTTTGGAAAAAAAAATTATATGGCATCAAACTAGAGACAATTCTATACATTTTTTTATTAAAAAAACGAAAAAAATTTAAGTTTAGGTCAAATTATGCTTGTCGTACACAAGAATTTTTCAAAACAATGATTATGCCCAATGCAAAATTAACAAAAAAAAAATATGCAGAAAAAAATTACAAAAAAGTATTCTTATCAAAGTTGAGTGAGTTACAGATCTTTTCCCAATAAGATTTATAAAAATACATTCATTTAGGTCAAATTATGCTTGTCATACATGGGCATGGTATGGTCCTGAAAAGTGACTTTTAAACTATAGGTTTTAGTAATGCCTATTCAAACTTCATTTTTAAGATCTGGGTATTAAAATAAATTACATATTTGGAAAGTATACTTTGAGCACTACATTTTCTGTTACTGAATTTTTTCAAGGTTCATTCTTTAAATTCCTCAAATCTTTAGGTCAAACAGGATGAAATTGAAAAAAAAGGGAAAAAACTTGCAAGTAGCCTTGACCTATCTATCAACCAAACCAAGTCTCATATCGAAATCAAGAATCATATCGCAATCACATCTCATATCATAATCAAGTCTCGTATCGAAATCAAGTCTCATATCGAAATCAAGAATCATATCGCAATCAAGTCTCATATCGCAATCAAGTTTCATACCAAAATCAAGAATCATATCAAAATCAGGACTCGTATCGCAATCAAAAATCATATCAAAAGTCTCATATTGAAATCAGGAATCATGTTGAAATCAAGAATCATATCACAATCAAGACTCATATCAAAATCAAGCAACATATTGAAATCATATTGCAATCAGTCAATCAAGGATGCATATCAAGCATCCTACCGATGACAATTGACCCATATCAACGACAGTTTGACTCATACCAAAATCAAGTCTCATATCGAAATCAAGAATCATATCACAATCAAAGTCTCATATCGAAATTAGGATTCATATCAAAATCAAGCAACATATTGAAATCATATCGCAATCAGTCAATCAAGGACACATATCAAGCATCCTATTGACAACAATTGGCCCATATCGAATCAGGAGCCATATCGACAATTGACCCATATTAAATCAGGACCCATATCGACAATTGACCCATATCGAATCAAGATCCATATCGACGACAGTTTGACTCATATCAAAACCAAGTCTCATATCGCAATCAGGACCCATATCAAGAATCGACAACTGACCCATGTTGACAATTGACCCATATCGACAATCAAGTTTGACCCATATCAACCTATTGATCCATATCAACAATCAGTTTGACTCATATCGACCTTTGAAATATATCAACACTTGAACCATATCGACAATCAAGACTTGTACCAATGTGACCTATATCAAAATTTGATCCATATTGACCCAACTCATATCAACTCTAGACAGACTTTTTGACATCACGCATCTCAATAGACGAAATCGAGGCCTACCAACACATCGAAAAGGTGCCAAACATAATAAAAATCCTAAACATTAAATTTGCACGTGTCATAATTTTTAAAAATTTTAAAAAACTCAAAATTGTCACGTATGCACTAAAGTGTATGCGTTGTATGATTTAGTGTGTGCATAAGTCGTACAATGTATGTGTTATTTAATCGAACAAATGCACTAAGGCAAAAATCATATGTACCACGCCATATGACGTATGCACTTTGAAACATGACGTATTCGCTAAAAGATTTTTTAAAAAATGCAAAAAGACCCTATCCGTACATGCAAAAAATTGGAAAATCTAGCCTAAAAACAAGGAAATCTAGCTAAAAAATTCACAAGGAAGGTTAGAAAATCAAAATTACAAGTGGGTCATACTTGGGTGATCGTTGGAATTGTTGAACATGCTCGAAACGATGTTTGTGGTAGAGGGGCTCCATTTCTTCTCTCCTCTCCAAGTTCCAATCTCCAAATGACAAGTGCACAAATGAGATGGAAATGGGACCCTTGAGGATTTATATAGCCTATGTTGATGCAGGCAGTTATGCTACCTCAGTGGACATGTGGGGCATGTACGCACTATGCCCACATTAGTTCTTCACCAATTTTTAATATCCTTTTTTAATAAAATTTATCGACAGATAAATATCAAAAAAAAAAAAATTAAAAAATCCAAAAAAATTTTAAAAATCCAAAAAAAAATCGTCCAAAAATTTCAAAAATGTCATACATCACGACCCTGTCTGAAAATCATAAATTTTCTCAATTTATCTCTCGAGGGGGCATATAGACATCAATTTCATATCAGTCTCATATTGACGTCAATTTCATATCAATCACATATCAACTTTTCATATCGAATCGATTTTTCATATCCAAAGCTTCACATCGACAATTTTGACGACAACACCATAACGAGAATTTTGGCGACATATCAAGCATTTTTCTTTGAATCAACATGTGGTCACACGTCGCTTCAAAGAGGGGCAAAATGTAGACACCTAAAACTTACACAACTAAATAAATGAATTTTATTCATTTAATCATCATTTATTCATCTATTAATTAGAATAAGATTTAATTAATATCCCTATTCTCCCAATCAACCTATTAATCAGTTTTAACACTTGATTAAAATCCGTTTCTTCTAGCCTAACTTATTAATTAAACTAAGGTTTGATTAAATCCCTTTAGCCATTTAATTGAATAAATCTTATTTATTTAATTAAAACCCCTTTCCCCTTTAATTGAATTTACATTTGATTAAAAATCCTTTTGCATTTAAATAAATCATTATTTATTTGTGATTAGTCCTCCCCACTCGCAAAATCTTACAAATGTAAGTTGCATCCCTTTTGGGTAAAATAAATCTTTTATTTTATCTAAAATACCTATTTTCCTCCACTTGCATTCTCCTACATTTTTCATTAGCATGCTAAGATTCTTCTAGAACCTCTCTAACCCCTCATAAATCAGTCTAATTCTTCTAATCATGTCACATCCCTAAATTTGGGAGAGTCACATCTCCAAATTTGGAAGAAAGTCTTCTAAATGTGTTGAAGACTTTACCTTCTCCAACAAGTTAACTTGTTGAGTCTTCCAAACTTGTAAGGTTATCTAACTTTCGACAAGTTAACCTCCAAAGTCTCCAAAGAGCATTTAATGCCTCTTACAAGACATCATCCTAGCCCATGATGGTTGTCCCTTTGGCCATCCCTCAACTTTGCACAAGAGTTTACCTCTTGGACAATAGCATGCTCCCTTGGATAATGGCATTATCCAATGATGCCATCTCTTGAGGTCACCCCTGTTGCTTACTTAGCATCTAATGCTTGCTTATCATCCTCTCAAGCCATCTCAAGGTGGCATTTGTCAACATGCGATTGGATTGAATCCCCCTCATGGATTGATAACTTTCAATCCTATCACTTGTTGAGATTACTCAATATCAACCATCAATTTCTCTATTTTCTCTATAAATAGAGCCCATTTCTTCAATCTTAGGATCCATCCACTTTATGCATCCTTATTATAAATTTTTTTGCAGGTTATCAAGGAGCTCTCATTGTGCCTCTCTCAAGAATTTAGGCCATCCTAATTTCATCATGTTTAGATTATATCATGTGCTAAATTAATCATTTAGCTTAATTGCATATCATTTCCATAGCATTTTCATCTTCATCTTAGCTTAATTAGATCATTTAATCCTTCAATTTGGAAACACACCTCCATTTTGTATATCATCTTCATATCAATAGTTTTAATCATCTAATCAACTAGGATCTTAGTTGCATCCATTTAGATTCTAGTTCATCATTCAAATCTCGTTCTTTAGGTTGTCATCTTAAAGATCAAGTGCTCTTCCAAGTGAGGGCCACCTTGAATCTTGAAGATCCTTGGAGATAGAGGAGAATGAGATGATTTTGAGAGGTTTAGATTAACTAACATGCTTTGTTGACTTTGATTTCTAATGCAATGTCCCATTGGTGTGTTTGTGTTGTTTGTGTCTCTTTTGCAAGTACAAAGATCTAAGCATACATGTATATCCTGAGTCGTATACATGAAAAAATCATGTGGTTGGATAAGCCACATAAGATCACAAAGGGTGTGATTCAAGCCATCATAGGGTTATGTGCATTTGGTCAACTACCATCCTTGAAGGTTGCGATGAATGATGCTGTAACAAATGCAATTGGGTTGCAACTCGATAGAAGAGCGATGACAATTGATGATATCTTGTAGAATGGCATGTGCTTTACATCAATGGTAATTGCATACAGAATTTACTACTCAAGCTGAATGAACTTTGTCTCCGATACTGCCATACATTTTGCATATGAGATGCTAGGAGAAGATAAGAAGTATGATTTTTGAGAGTTGTTGTAGAGTGATCTCATTAAGAATCTCAAGAAAATCAAAGAAAATAAGAAGAATTCTTTCAAGTGTGGATATCTACTCTTTTGTATGTTCTTCTATTTTAAGAATGAGATTCTGGGAGTTGGTTTTGTTTAGTGGGGATTTGATAGACCAGTTGGAGTTCAGATCTAGGAGTATCTCTATAGATTCGGTGATTCCAAAGCCCGAAATGCAAACTTCTGGGGATATTTCAGGATTTTTCAGAAGAAGATGCATAACAAGGAAAGGATTCCTAAAGCTATTGTTTAGAAGTATGTTGACACAATCTGTTTCATGGTTGACATTAATGAGTGCCTAATGGAAGTTGTAGAACCACAGACATCATGGATATTACTGATGGTTTATGAGGTTGATTGACAAGTTTTTGAACTTTATGCTCAACATCTATTGATTCAACCAATGGATCCCAATGAAGAAAGGTTCAAATCCTATAAGGAGAAGAGCCTAAGATTACCTGTGCAAAAACCGGTTATGTAGAAGAAAGCTAGGAAGGAACCGACAACAATTGCTAAGCCCAAAGCAAGAACCAGAATCACTGCTCTTATTTATCGCCCTCCTAAGCCAGCACTAAGATCATCAGCTAAGCCATCTGGTGATGTGCTGAAAATGAAATAAGTCAAGTTTGTAGTTATTGATGACGGGGAGATAGAATCTGATGAGACAGTCAAAGAGGTTAAGGCAAAAGCTCCTAAGGTTTTTGAGAAACAATCTAGTAGATCTAGACCCAGCAAGAAGCCCAAATCTGAGCTTTATGAGGCATTGAAGACTAGAAAACTTCAAGGTAGTTACACTATTGTGCCTCCCATTACATTAAATCAGATTGTTAATACAATTGTTAAGGAAGGAAATTTGAAACCTCTATCTGAAAAGTATGAAAACTGTGATGACAATAAAAATAGAACATTGGAAGAAGTTGTAGTTGAGTATACGAATGTGTACAGTAAAGCCTTGATAGAGTTATCATCAGCAATTCCGAAGAATCTATATGAAATTTTGGATGCTAGAAGACACACGACTAATAAAGAAGATGAGAGACTGAAATAGTATGTATTAGTTAAATTATGTTGTAATCGTAATGCAAAAATTGATAGAATTCTCCACATAGAAAAGAATAAATTTAAAAGCAAGCATCAAGTTAATAAGATTATGTTTGGGAAGATTGATGAGGTAGTTCAGGAAACTGAGACAATTTTGAAGAAAATTTTGATTGAGAACCAGTATGAAGTGAATCCGATGAATGATGACACCAATCCGAAAGTGCAAACATAGGATGATACTTTCATTCCAGAAGTACAGATTGAAGTTTCAGATGTGCAGTCAGTCGAACCAAAAGAGAATGAGGACACAGGAGTATATGTAGGAGGTATGTTTGAGATTATTTCGATAAATGATTTGAAATCACTTTTAGAGAATGTTAAATTCGATAAGGTGTGGGCTAGAGGTGAAGTTGAAGTTAAGATCGAAGAAAGAGACACTGCTAAGGCTTTAAAGGGAAAAGCAATAGATAAATCTGGATTCATTCAAGGACCAATCAATCTTGCCTCCTTGTCTCCCATTCAAAAGCTTCAACTTGCATCTTTTGTGCAGGAAAAGGCCAGTGAGGATCTATTGAAGTCTCACACCGAGGATAGTTTGCTATTGGGTATGGCATCAGATATTTTGGAGAAGCTTATACCATCATTTCAGAAAGATCCATCTATCTCCCTATTCGATAATTTGAAGATTTTAATTAATTTTGTTTATTCCCATTTTGAATCTTTTCAGAAGGCTGCAAAGGAGAAAGTCAGCAATGAGTTTAATGTCAAAAGGCTCCGCACCTTGAAGAAGATGATTTTGAAGGATAGAGCCACATTAGAAGATTGTATAAAGAGCATGAAGGATACAATAATTGAAGGTGGTAATCTGTATAAATTATGTTTATCTCTAAACAAATTTACTAATGATATTGAGAAGAAGTCTCAAGAACCCAAGGATCAGTTGGAAAGCATAACTCAGCTAGTTGACCCTTTGAAAAATTCATTGAGCAATCATAAAAACCAGGTTATTTCACTTCTTGAAAAGATTCAAAGTTTGAGATATGATAAGGAAAGGATGATTAGCAAAGTTAGAGAGTTCAAGAGTCTCATAACTCCTAAGTTGGATATAATGGTTATTGTTATTCAAGAAGCTCAGAATGCTCTCAAGGAAGATCAATCAAAAAAATTGAAGACTGTAGAAGAGAAATCTTATTCTTTCAATGGGTTTATAACCATTTTTGAGAATCTGCAGAAAGGTTGGGTAACTCATCTAGACACATTAAAGAACATCTATGTAGATATTGTTCAATCACTAATAGATTTGGCCTTAAATTTTGACGATCATTTCCGATGATCTATGGGATTTCTTTTTCTTTGTCGGATTGATTTGTTTTTTTTCAAAAATTGCCCCATGTTCATCAGAATTCTGACGTGGTAAAATTTCACGTCAAAATTCGAACTAAAAATCGACGTCTTGAAATTTCACCTCGGCATTCCGACGAACATGGATTTTACCTGTTGATCGACATATGTTGGTCTGATGATTTTCACGACCTCTAGATGTCTTCTTACTCATCGGAATAACATAAGTCGACGACCTATCTTCCTGCTGATCAGTGCGATTTATCCCGCTAGTCTCATCGGCCATCAAGATAGCTTAAAATGTGTTCATGTGATGGGCATGATTTCCTCGATGTCTTTTCCCTCGACGTAGCTCCTCCCGATACATTATGTCTCCTCGGCATAAGCTTTGACCCTATATCATCTTAAACTTTGTTGATGCTTTTTACTTTTGCCAGTGTCCATTAGGAAAAGTCTTACCGATAGAATCATCAGCTATCGGCAACACAAGATCTATGCTTTGCCACTAGTGTGCATTATGTCAATGGACTTCTCCGGTGTATTATATCCTGATGACATGCTTCTAGTTGTGTTACCATCGGGTTGACTTTTGTCGATAGTGCAGATTTCGTATTTCACGTTGGAATTCTGATGAACATGTGGTATTTAAAAATAAAAAGTAATTACGCGCCATCATTATACGTGGGCTCATCAGGGTGTGAAAATTGGGATGAAGTGGGCACAATTGTTGTAGATAGATGCTGATGAAGAATTCGCCTGTGGAAATGACAAGCGACCTTTTCTCGTTCACAATCCACTCTTTCTCTTTCTCATGAGTCCCTGTCGAGAATCAAATGTGAAACCTCTTCCTTGCAAATTCTCCACACATGGGAAGCAACCCATTGGAGCTGGAAACCCTAAATCCTAGGGAATTCACTCTACTTTCACTCACCAAATTCAAATTGAAGAAAATCGCAGCAACAGATGGCGGTGTCATTGACACAATGACTGTCACCATTATTGTTACTACCTCTTACCTTCTACGCTTCATGTTGTGTACTGTACAAGAGATTGTTCCTTTCGTTCTTGTCATCAAGATTTTTTTGCAAGTTCCTTTGCTTTCCTTGCATTCTCTTGTTCACTTTGTTTAATGGTATCAGCTTTGGCAAAATATGAATCCTCAACCTCCTTAACCTCTCCAGTTTGTGGCTACCAGTTATAAAGACAAGTCACTGGACATACCAATCGCCCTAGTTATGATCCACTATCTTTTTGTCATCAAAATCTTTAGGTCTTGATTCAGTTATAATTTGATCTTGTGTAATGAGAATCCCAAACAAAAGTCCATAATTGAACATCTTTCTCCTCCCCTTGGTTGTTTCTGACATTAAGCCTTAATTCCTCGGGCCACCTACCCCTAAAACGTCCACAGAATAAGATTAAATGCATCAATAATGAGTAAAACTTAAAATTAGGGAAATTATTAGGGCACAATTGCTGCAAATAGATGCTCGGCAGAAACTATACAGGAGGTTGGTTCTTTCATTCTGTCACCAAGATTTTTTGCAAGTTCCTTTGCTTTCCTTGCATTCTCTTGTTCACTTTATTTAATGGTATCCGCATTGGCAAAATATGGATCCTCAACCTCCTTAACCTCTCCATTCTACAGCTGCCAATTATAAATACAAGTCGCTTCATAGCTTCTAGAGGGGTGAACAATTCTCTGCGACTATAAACCCTTCTAGCCCTCAAAATAGCCCTTTGTATGGAAGCAACTTTTTTAGGTCCAAGGCTAGCTACAAATTGCACCAAAGGAAAAAACATCCATTCATGTGATGCTGCTAGGTTTATGTCAACACCAACTTGGTTGGTTACTGTAACCATTACTTGTTCGACAATTCTCTACGACTGTAAACCCTTCCAGCCCTCAAAATAGCCCTTTGTATGGAAGCAACTTTTATATGATTATTTAAAACTCTATGGGCAGTTGGTTGTACAATTTTCCCCACTGAAAGGGTCTCTTCATTTTCTCCAGTTAGTAGATAAAATTCCTCATCCTAGGATGGATCTTTATATCATAGTAGCAAAAATCGTTTGGGAAAAAAATCGGCAAATCAAAAGTATTAGATTTTTTTTGAAAAAATCATATTTAAAAAAAACATAACAAATTGAAGAAAAAGAGACAAAAACTACTTTAAAAAAAAACTTAAGGGCATTTCCATAGCATAGAGATATAAAGAGCAACTAAAATAGAGTTTAACCCATGAATTGTAGAAAATTATATTTTGTTGTTTATATTCATATTGCCGATTCAATCTTTATGTCAGCAAGAGTTTCCCGCTTTTTATTGGATGTTCGTTGTTCAACACTTCTAGTATATTCATCAATATCAAGGGCCTTTAACACATGGGGATATTTTTTGACATGTTCAGCTGCCATTTCTTGTGTTTCCTCATCCATATCATCTATATCCTATATTGTATCTTCACAATATACATCCTCAGCCATTTTATTGGCTAGTTCATATGACTCTGGATGAATCCTAGTATCATCCAATGGATCCATAACATGGTTCTCAGAAGCTACTTGCCCGGAAAAAAATCAGAAAAAAAAAAATCAGATTTAAAAAAACATAACAAACTGTTGAAAAAGAGACAAAAACTATATTTAAAAAAAACTTAAGGGCATTTCCATAGCATAAAGATATAAAGAGCAACTCAAATAGAGTTTAACCCATGAATTGTAGAAAATTATTTTTTGTTGTTTATATTCATATTGTCGATTCAATTGTCTTTGGACATGTAGTGTCGCAGTTAAAACACTTCGTTGGTGAAGCGGCCACCAAGGTTCAAACCCCTGTTGGGCTATTGTGTTCATAGGCCTTGTGTCTTCACTGGGCCGTTGTGCTCGCGGGTTTGAACAAGTGAAGTGTGGGGATGAGGTCCCCCGGTTGTGGCCTCACCGGTTCATAGCTCTGAGTCAAAAGCATTTCACGTGGTGTCGGAGGGCATGTCATGCCAGCGTCACCGATCACGTTAAAAAGTTTACCAGGCATTTAAAAAAAATATTGTCAATTCAATCTTTATGTCGGCAAGAGTTTCTTGCTTTTTATTGGATGTCTGTTGTTCAACACTTCTAGCATATTCATCAATATCAAGGGCTTTTAACACATGGGGATATTTTTTGACATGTTCAACTGTCATTTCTTGCGTTTCCTCATCCATATCATCTATATCCTATCTTGCATCTTCATAGTATACATCCTCAGCCATTTTCTTTGCTAGTTCATATGACTCTAGATGAATTCTAGTATCATCCAATAGATCCATAACATGGTTCTCAGAAGTTGCTTGCCTAGAAAAAAATTGGGAAAAAAATGGGAAAAAAACGGAAAAAAACCAGATTTTAAAAAAATATAACAAATTGTAGAAAAAGAGACAAAAACTATTTTTAAAAAAACTTAAGGGCATTTCCATAGCATAGAGATATAAAGAGCAACTAAAATAGAGTTTAACCCATGAATTGTAGAAAATTATTTTTTGTTGTTTATATTCATATTGTCGATTCAATCTTTATGTCAACAAGAGTTTCCCGCTTTTTATTGGATGTTCGTTGTTCAACACTTCTAGTATATTCATCAATATCAAGGGCCTTTAACACATAGGGATATTTTTTGACATGTTGAGCTGCCATTTCTTGTGTTTCCTCATCCATATCATCTATATCCTATCTTGTATCTTCACAATATACATCCTTGGCCATTTTCTTGGCTAGTTCATATGACTCTGGATTAATTCTAGTATCATCCAATGGATCCATAACATGGTTCTCAGAAGCTGCTTGCCCAGAAAAAAAATGGCAAAAAATCGAGAAAAATTAGGGAAAAAAAAATAAATTTTAAAACCATAAAAAATTGTAGAAAAGGAGACAAACTATTTTTTAAAAAAACTTAAGGGCATTTACATAGCATAGAGATATAAAGAGCAACTAAAATAGAGTTTAACCCATGAATTGTAGAAAATTAACGATTTTTGCAGCTTTTATATGATTATTTAGGACTCTACGGGCAGTTGCTTGTACAATTTTCCCCACTAAAAGGGTCTCTTCATTTTCTCCAGTTAGCAGATAAAATTCCTCATCCCAGGATGGCTCTTTATATCATAGTAGCAAAAATTGTTTGGGGAAAAAATCGACAAACCAAAAGTATAAGATTTTTTAGAAAAAATCAGGAAAAATCGGAAAAAAAATTAGACTTAAAAAAAACATAACAAATTGTAGAAAAAGAGACAAAAACTATTTTTTTAAAAAACTTACGGGCATTTCCATAGCATAGAGATATATAGGGAGCAACTAAAATAGAGTTTAACCCATGAATTGTAGAAAATTATTTTTTGTTGTTTATATTCATATTGTCAATTCAATATTTATGTCAGCAAGAGTTTCCCGCTTTTTATTGGATGTTCGTGGTTCCACACTTCTAGCATATTCATCAATATCAAGGGCCTTTGACACATGGGGATATTTTTGGACACTTTTAATTTTCATTTCTTCTGTTTCCTCATCCATATCATCTATATCTTGTCCTGCATCTTCATAGTATACATCCTCAGCCATTTTCTTGGCTAGTTCATATGACACAATTTTTGGAAGAATTATCATAACTTTCATTTGAACCGTTGGATCTTTCTATAAATTGGAGGATAAGTTTTTAACAATGATATCAAGAGAGTGACCGAAGTGATTGGATTAATTACAAGGTAAGGGCAGCCTTTGTCATGTTTGTCTTCCTCAAAGTACGGTTGGTATCTATTAAGTTGTTGTCTTGGAAGGGTGTTTTGAAGATTGAGAAGAGACTTTTGATGGGTATTAATCCCATTGTTGTCAAGTATGTCTGATTGGAATTGAATGTTTCCAAGGTTTATGTGCATTAGAGGGCAAATGATTCCTGAGATTGTCACTTCAATTAAATAATTACTGAAAACTTTGAATTGCTTGCTTGTAAATGAATGCCTTAAATAAAAGGTTACTTTATTATAAGTATGATTTCTTAATTGAGATTACTCTGAAAACACCTGATGAAATTATCTTCAAACAATAGTAGACCAGTGCCTTCACCCCTAACATAATGTTGTAGTTAGTCTTACTGAATTTAACTTTGCTCTGAAAGACCAATAAGACCGAATGAAGCTTGACATCAAATCCTTCAAATTGATAATCAAACTGAAACTTAACCCAAACTATAATAACATAGGATAGCACATTAAAATAATCTAAATGGATAGATTTATCAGAGGGAACTAATCAAACAATCAAAAAGATAAATACCACCAGAGATGAAAATTACTTGATCTTTGTATTGAAATAAACATAAGATAATCAACCGATTACATATAGCACAATGTCTTTTCACCAGTTTGGCATTTTCAGAAAATAAACCAAGATCATCACATCAAAGGCATCTATATGAGTTGTAATCAGAATATAATATGCAGTTAGTCTTATTGAATTTAACTTTACTCCGAAAGACCAATAAGACAATTTGAATCTTGCCAACCAATCCTTCAAACTGATATTCAAACTGAAAATTAATCTCAATCATAATAACATAATATAGCACATTGAAGCAATCTAATTGAATAGATTTATCACAGGGAACTAATCAATCAATTGAAAAAGTAGATACCATCAAAGATGAAGAACACTTGATCTTTATATTGAAAATAGATAATAAAACCAATTGATTTCAATAAATATTGTCATCCACCAACTTGATACTGTCTTTCTTAAAAAACAAACTGCATAAGCACCGCATAAAAGATTGTCTTGACAGAGTAAAAAATATAGATGAGATTCGGTTCAACGATGAAAGGGCATACCCTTTGATTTGGAATTAAACTTAACTAAGACTAACTAAAGACTAACTACCTAAAAACTGACATTTCCTTGAGACATTTTTAAAAATCAAGTCTGATCTCCTAGCATCTTGCCATATTTCTGAATGTGCTCCAAGTATTTTACTGACTTTTATGTATCTGCTTCATGAATTATGTCCCTGGTGATGATCTCTAGTGTGAAAAAATTCTCCATATGTTCTATCGCCTTTTTTAATTCAATTCCATCAGTCCGGGCAATATCAAGGGCAACATTGAGAAGACTCTGGCATTCTGAGATCCATTTATCCTTATCTTTAATCTCACCTTTCTAATCAACCGATTCTGGGAAACCATTGTGAGTTATGTGCTTGCACACATCATACTCAATCTGTAACTGTTCATCAAATTTATTGCGTCTTGCCAACAACTTCTTTATCTATTCAATCTTCTCGGTTTATGCTTTGGCTACTGTTCTATCATGCAGTCTAGTCCTCAATCTCTTTTGAATCTTGTTGTGTGAGACTGCATTATCCATGTTCTTCTGAAAAATTGTCTATAAATCTTCCAAAAAGCCTTGCAAAGTCTCAAATCTTTTGGTTAACAATACAGAGGCAGTATTTTTCCTCACACTTTGCATCTATTTAAGCATCTTCTTGTTTTATTGTTGTAATTCCTCACACTTTTTCTTCCACTATGAGTTATCAGAAGAAAGAACCATTGGCACTGGTTGCCCACTTGTTCTCAGTATTTCTTCATACAATCCTTTATATTGGTTTCTTTCTCTTACTGTCCTAACCATTTGTGCCTTGTTAAACTTTGAGATATCTACTCCAATATCTACAGAAATGATGGGATCAATCTCCCCAACTTTAAGCTTCATCATATGGCCAAATGCCTTATCAACATCAATAATCTTAGGTCTTTTATTAGGAGGATATAAAGCTCATAACAATAAGGCTTCCTCATCTTGATCGAACCTTGACCCAATGAACACATCATTTACACCTTGTATATCTAATTTAAACTCCTTATTCTCTGAATGTAATAAACTATCAAAAATAAATGAAGCACTAAGATCCCATCAAGGAAATAAGATCACTCCAGCTTCTGTAAGCAATCATTTCCCCTTTTGAGGAGTCATTGTGGCCAATTCAACATCTATTTGTTCTTTTAACTTCCTCAACAGTTTAGCTTCATTTTCTGGTGTAATGTTGGGAATAGAATCCCTCAACTTCTTTCCTTTGAAATTGTACAAAAATGATTTACATTCTTTTGATTGTATAAAGACATCATCTACAACAAAAGCAAAATATTCCTCCAACTTGGAATCAACATGAACCTCTAATTTTGTCACAATTTGTTCTTGCACATTGGGCTCTTCTTCCCTTTCTAGTACTTGATACCTAGAGATGGTTGCATTTTCATCTGATTCACTTTTCGCTTCCTCCTCCTCAGTTTCCATTTCCTACAATATTTGTCTATTTTCTGCCAATTCTCTATTCAGTCTATCAATTACCTCTTGGGCTTCTGCATCCTCCATATTCCTAATTATATCTTCAGCCTCCAGACTTGAGTGCAAATAATCTTCCAAGTTTTGCTTTTTCTTGCAAGAATGAATATAACCTTCATGATCATAATTCTTCCTGGCATAGTGCTCAAATAATTTGTATTCTTCCATCAATTTTCTATCAATTATATCATAAGATTTAGTAGACACTGTTGTAAAATCACCAAAACTTAGTGTTTCAGGTAGGAAGGTTTTTTTGCACAGATCCGCAAAATGTTTAGCATTTGACATACTCAATTGCCTTACAATCTCTAAGTAGGCTATTCTGTCTGGAACTAATTTAGGAAACATATAACGGCTTCCCTCAAATCCATATATTCAGAAACATGTAAAATCTTTGTTTACAAACCAATCTCCCTAGTTATGGTCAATAATTTGCCTTTCATCACAATCCTTAGGCCTTAAAAATCTCTTAATTTCATCAGAGATAGATCCTTCGCATGGAACCCCATATATCTTGTACAGTGGTTTCACTATAAGTTCTTCAAACTTAATAAAATTGGATCTCATATACCGAGAATCCCAAAGAGATCTCCATAATTACACAAGTTGTTCTTCACCTTCCTTGTTCGTTGTATTCAATTTTAAATATTCTGGCCACAAACCCTTCACACGTCCATAGAACAAAACCAAATGCATTAACAGTGAATAAAATTTGAAGGTAGGGTTCCTATTATATTTAAGGTTTAGAAAACCTTCATGTAACTATTGGACACAATGGATCAATAAGAGGGGGGTGAATCAGTGATTTAAACACTTTTTCTTCAATAGGGATATATCCGTAATATATATAAAACAAATTGAGTGTTAACCGGTAGCTCAAACAGTGAAAACTAAGTGTGTGAAAGGATTTGCTATAACATCAACATAACTCATATACAATAATGCATCACACAACACCAGATATACGAGGAAAACCCAATGTAGGAAAATCTTCGATGAGAATAGCTGTTGGAGATCTTCTGCTCCAATCCAGCCTCACAATGTAAAAGATCTTATTACAATTTTAGGGCACCAACCCCTGATTTATGAGAACTGACTCAAAGGAGCACCAACCCCTACACAATTTATAGGCTACAACCTAAAGGAACTGAAAACCCTGCACTAAGCACCAACTCAATGAACACAATATAAAACTCAATTATACAAATGAGATCCCTATTGCAAAAGAAGTTAAATTACAACCCTACAAAATTCTTCTCTATTGGTTTCAACCTTACCGGTCTGTGTTTCCTCCACACACTCTACAACTTTTCTTTCCTGTTGATTCTAACTTTGTTGTCCCCTCTCACAATGTCTTCCTGGTTCAACTCACACTGATCACTCTTTATCAAATGTTGTTTCCTTCAGATTTTCACCTCTGCATCCTATGCTAACTCTGTTGGTTTGTTCCTTACACCGGTTTACCCTGCTTCTCCCTACCGATATAGTCTTCACTCATAAACACTTCAAGTGTTTTTCTCTTCGGCTCTTAGACAACAATTTCACACTTACCTTCACTCTTCAGTAGTAGCTTTATCTATCTTAAGTCGCTATATTTAAACTCAGACTTCCCCGCCAAAAACCAATTCAAATTCAAGTGGTTAGGGTTTCTTCTATCGATCAAATCTTCATCAGATCTGATCCAATCTGCCTTGGATTGATCACCTGCATTGGAGGAATGCATCTGTATGCGTTCTCCATCATTCAATGCATATTTGATCAAGATAGCAATCCCGACCATGATTTTTGACCTTGAAATCTGTCAACTCATTTATGACTCAGTTGTTTCCTTCTCGAGGTCCTCTTGCAATCTGATTTCTTTGCTTCGATCTAGGCACCAACAACTCCCTGATCTTTCTCTATCATTTGTTCTTCCTCGAGCCGCATCAATCTGTTATTGACCTATGATTTGTGGTTGTTTCATTAATGTCGACTAATTATTCCAACAACCATGTCGATGGAAGCTTCACCGACCTCTACATGCTTGCCACCTCAGCTCCACATGGCATCACATCGACATACACTCAACTCACCAACATAAGGTCGGTTTAAACTTGAACATTCAACAAACTCATATCAGCACAAGCCCTTACCAGTGTGACCTTCTCTTTCTGCAAACCGGTAGTGCATACTACACCAGTAGCACATCTTCACCTTCAGTGGTTTGTGATATCTTTGTCACTCCGCCTCTTTATCACAAGAAAAATAGCCAACCTTTCTACCGGCTACAACTTGTCATGCCAACACACAACTTCATATCACCTCTTACTGGTGATGTTACTAATAGTCTCAATACATACTTGTCTTCCACCATACCAGTTGACAAATCTTCATGTTAATCTTCCTTATGTCGGTTCAATCTTCTTCATACCGGGTGACATACCTCTACCGGTAGCCTGCAATACTGGTTGACATCAATGACAACTCAATGCCAATAGTAACTTCTCTATCAGATATGCAACATAGTCAAAAGTCTTGGCCTCATACATTTGTATGTCAGAAGCTAAAACCAATGGCCCAGTACTCACCAAATCAGGCACCTCGACTCCTCCTCCTTGCCCGCATGACATGTATGTATACTTCAAGTAGTGTCTAAATAAATCAATGCTAAATGGTGGCCTATCTTCCTCAGTCAATTTTCCTCAGTCAATTTTGTTGGCTACCTTTTATGACTAGCAATTTTCCAACCAGTGTATGTAGTGTCCATCCTAATATATTCTTCCTCTAACTCCCCAAAGGACAGGGGTTTGTCGGGGTTGGGATCTAAATTAAAAACTTCATTCACAGTACCCTCTGAAAACCTAATGAATGCATCACCATTTAGGAATTGAATGTATCTCTTCACGAAATTGTAATTTCTAACCAAAACATCCAGCAACCTTATGTTCACAAAGACATTTGGGACAGTTAACTTACCCAAATTCGTCATCCAAGGATTAAAAAGCGTCATTTCCTTGTTTCTTCTTAGATAATGGAATAGGAACAATTCATGTCCCCTCACCTTAGTCCAGACATCCCCAACCTCTTTGTATCTATCTTCCAACTAGTCCCTTCCAGGCATGTGTTGCTTCAACCTTCTAGAATTAGGGTCAGGTGCTTGCATTTGTTGAATCATGTCTTGATTCAGTATTCTAACAGGAGGCACATCCTCTGTCTTAGTCTTCTTTCCCTTAGATTTTGAGCTCTTTGCTGCCCTTTCCTTTCCAGTTGAACTTGAAGCATCCATCTCTGTAATCACAATTCTTCGCTTTGGTTTTTAGAAACTCAATGCATTCTCTCTGTGAATTATCTTTCGCTTGTGTGACACTCAGATTAGGCAATTTTAGTTTATATGTCCAATGCATCTACATACATATTTGCATTGATGAGTTTCTCATAAAATTGCCTTGTGTGAACCATAGATGTACCTGCTGCAAACATTAAATAAGAAATCACTATTTCAGTTTTAAATTCAGATATGGCAATGACTCGACAACATGTGTCTCTCCGATGTATACTTCCTTTTGGCACCACCTGCAGAACCCTTCTTTTATTTTGGCATTTTACTCTCCTTTATCAGGATATCCTTAGCCGATAACTTATCTTTTGTTGTCTCAGTGTAAGTCAACCTAATACTCCCATCGGGCGTCAAGTTAGATCATTAGATGTCATAGCGATGAGCATTGTTTCTCCAATGACTTTCTCCTTTGGTGCAACTCTTCCCATTGTAGTCGGTTCCATCGTCATAGGTCTTCCCGATGACATCCTCATTCCACTTAATCGACCAACTCTTCCATCAGGTATAGGGATAGCTTGGAATGAATTACAATGATGGGAAAAGCTTTCCCGATGAAGTATGTTCCATCAGTACATGCTTTACCGATGTCTTTTTCAGGCATTGGGGTAACTCAAAATAACACATCCCGATCCCTTTGGTTATGTCGATGACCTTCTTTTCATTATAACCTTCACTGATAGATTTTATTCATTGCCTTTATCGGTATATGATACCCTCACTGAATGTTGGTCTTTGTTGTTCAAGTGTTCTTATCGGGATAACTTAACCCGATAATGCAATTTTCAACTATTTGCAACTTTTACTTCTTCTTAGGAATACAAATATTAATAATTTGCTTAATGGATTCAATATAAACTAAACAAAACCTCTAACATACATAGGATCTCTTCTTTTTCTCATTATGTTCCCTGAGATGCTTTTGAAATATACATTTTGCCAAGACTTGTCAAAGTGAAAGCTCATCCATATCAACCATCACATAAAACCCAGCAGTAACTATTGTTATGATAGAAAGTGTTCAATGTATAAAATAAAAAGAAAAAATATAAAAGAATAGCATTTTTAAGAGCATAATTAATTTGACAAACTATGTGCTATCAGATCTTATCAGAGTGCTTTGACATTGTTGTAATATAGTTGTTGCTCTCGTATTCTGTCAATGATTGTTGTTCATGATGTTACTGTGTTGACTGTTCAATGTTTTTGGTTCGTTTTGCAATTTTTCTATGTTTAAGTATTTCAATTTGGTATATTATATTGAAACATCGTTTCATAACTAACATTTCAAGCTCTTTATAACTAGTTCTAAGAAGACTTCCATACTTGCGACATCGTTTTGCTTAGTTTGTGAAGGTTATAGACCAAAGTTTTCATAGACCGAAGTTTTGTAATCGGAGTATGGAATGTGAGTCTACGAAAAGAATCAATAAGGACCCTTTATATCCCTTGATACTTCTCTAAATTTCTAATCCTCCAAATGTACCAAATAATTTCACATGAAAGAAAATTCCAGAACTGATTAGTGTCTTCTTTAAGTCCTTTAATAAAACCAGATACAATATCAAGTATACTAATATGCCAAGGAATAATAAACACAAACAACTTCCAAACCTCTTTAGCTACAAATAAGTCAAAGAAAATATGTCTAACTGTCTCTTTAACCTTACAAATGTTACACAAATCATCATTAGAATGTTTAGATTTGATAGGTAACTTATCAAGTAGAAGCAACCAATTAAAAGCTTTCTTTTTAGGAGCAACAAGAGAGTTCCAAATATTCTTAAACAACTTGCCCCATTGAGCAGAGGATGAATTAGAATACCAAACAGTATTAACATGATTAACAATACTCTCATTATACATCAAAGAATTATAAATAGAAATAGATTTAACATCACATCTTTTGGGTAACTGCAAGGAGATCATACAATTTTAAGCATTTGCCCCCTTGATTTTTGGCAAATTTGCAGTTTATAAATGTGGACTATTTCTGCCATGGGATGAAATTGTTTACTCATTTTGCTAGGAACCTGGGTTCTAATTATTTTTGCACTTTGTCCAATATCATGGCATTTACCTCAGGAGGACTTGAATCAAATAAATTGGGAAGTAATGAAAAGGCCCTTTATTCAAATTAAAAACTTAGTTAGCAATTACATACTATATATAAAAGAAACACCACATGACAAGGACATAATGCAAGTGATTTACCTTGTGGAAAATTGAATTAGGAAAAAACTCTAATAAATAATCTATTATCATCAATATACTAGTAAGATCCCCTTTAGGAAGAAACTCTAGACACCTTATAAAATTCAAACGTGTCCTCACTTCTCCAAGTAATTTTGTCTTACTTGTAACATAGTGGATAACTAAAATTATGAGTTCATTCCATTCTCAAGGATCACTATGAACACCTCAAGGTACCCTCACACTTATATACAAGGTGATAATTTTAGTGATCAAAAGTAATAATAAAACTCAGAAATAAACAATACAAGCAAAAACACAAGACAACACACGCAGATTACCCTAGGAAAACCTCCAAATTGGAGGGAAAACCCAACATTGAGCTCAAATCAAAGCTTTCAATATAATGTTCAAATTACATGAACAAATATCGGATATACTTATCTGATTGGTGACTAATCATAGTCACTAACTGAAGTCTAATGTGAAGCCCTGCGTTCAATGCCTAATCCAACGAATGCAAATCTGACTATTGAATGAGTTGTCCTCAATGAATCTGCCTGATTCACTCAAGTTGACTACACTTAGAATAATTCCAATGCACAGTTGATGGCGCTTATAATCATATCACTCCAACTATTTGCCTCCTTAAGTATTTTTTTAAATGCCATGATGAGGGCAGTTCTGTTGATGCCATTTACCATCTACACTCATAATCTTTTGTTGGGAGGGAGAGAAAGAGGGAGGGAGGAAGAGTTGGTGGAAGAGGAAAAATAATTTATGTTGAACATCTATCTCAAAAGAATTTGTGGCCCCTAGCTACATTAAATACATTCTCTATTAAGTTCAATGTTTTAAGATGAAAAAGAAGAGTTAAATGGTTTTGGTTCGATTTGCAATTTTTCCATAGCCTGATTTTTTTGTGCGTGAAGAAAGACCATGTCAGATAATATCAGTGAAGAACAAAATAAGGAGACAATTGCTAGATTATGGTCTGACTTGAAAAGAAAAGGTGATGGAAAATGTTATTGTCCCTGCAAAATTTTTAAGGGCTTAAAGACTAAAAGACTTCTAATCAAAATAGCCAAGAAACATTGTAGGCAACATGGTCACATTGAAGGGGGACATGATTATCATCCATTGGTAAGTTGTTCATTATGTCATTTTAACAATTTATATACATAAGAAATCACTTGATGATGAGATCATGATCATGGTTTATTTATGTTGATCATTTTTATATAGGTCGAGCACCCCAAGGCACATGATATGAACCAACACAACCTGGAGAATATGGTTTTCAAAGTGGAGAAACATGGAGGTGTGAATATCGAAGCTGAAGATAATGATCCCATGGAAGATGACAATCATGCACCAGAAAACACAATTGAGATGATGCTACAAATACATTGATCCATGACACATTTAGTACTGACACAGGTGATCATGATGATCAAGATGACCTTAATGTTGTTCATGATTTACCTCTAATTGAGAAGGCATATGAGGCCCTTTACGAGGCTCCCAAACAACTCTTATCTCCGTTGTATTGTTGTTGGTGAACTTGAAGGTTACGAATGGTTTATCCAACATAACAATCTCACATATGTTAAGGTATGTCATATATGTCATTATAGTCAATAAATGGTGAATCATGTACCATTAATATTCTTTATATTAAGAAATTATATTTTTTTTCTTTAGATTGATAGGTAAGTTTTTGTTACCACCATCAAATATTCTACCTCGCTCATACCGAGAATTATCTATCATTATGGAAGATATTGGAATGGAGTATTAAGTAATAGATGCTTGTCCCAATGATCATATTATATATCATAAACAACATGAATTTGGAACAAAATGACCTGATTGTCATATCAGTAGATATCAAACAGATCAAATAACAAAAAAGGTGCCTCACAAGGTTCTTCATTATATTCCCATTATTCCACGTATGCAATGATTATTCAGGTGCACTAGCTTGGCACAATTTATGGATTACCATGCATGCAATGGAAGTCGAGATGACATTATTCAAATGCTTGTGGATGGTTCAACATTTATGGACATAGAGGAAAAGTGGCCACACTTTAAAGAAGAACCTCATAATCTCAGGCTTTCTTTGGTAGCTGACGATGTCTATCCATTTGGAGAGTTGAGATCTATTTACTCAGCGTGACCTATTTTTGTTATCAACAATAACATTCCTCCATGGATGTCAATAAAGATGGAGCACATAATGTTGGAAATGATTGTTCTGGGTATTTTCTCATTTAATAGTCATCTACATTTAATTATAAATATTGCAATAAAATGGTCATAATAATTATGTAATGTTTTAGTGGTATGTTATAGTGTTCAAGTTGTGCATGATAATTATTATTATAAAAATTTACTTATTTAATCGAATCATACATTATCTTCTAGGTCTTCAAACAAAGGGAAAATTTGCATGTCTAGTTTGTGGTCCAAAGATGAAATCTCGTCATTCAAAAATTTTAGGAAAGCAGGTGTTTGATGAGTATAGACACTTCCTCCACAAAAATTACAAGTATCATAATACTGAAAAATATCTTTTCAATGGGAAAGAAGAGACTACATCAAAGCCACGAAGAATGACACCTCACCTATGGAAGTTGGAATATAATAGAATTAATCGTCAAGGTAATGTCATTCCATCTAATGGTTTATGTTTGGAATTTGTATTTTTCTCTCGTGTTTTGTTTACTGGTGATGTAATTGATGATCGTGAAGGTCATCAAGGCATGGATGACCACCTTCCAAAGGGACTAAAAAGTTATCCCAGACAATTTAGTAGGTTGCCCTACTATGAGCAACTACAAATTGTGCATTTGTTTGATACTATGCATATTGAAAAGAATATAACAGAGACATTATGGAAAATATTGGATGGAAGACGTGACAAAGAAAAAATTGTCAAAATTTGTAGTGACATTCAGGAGTCCAATCATGCAATGAAAAATGTCATTCAATCAAATAGCAATGGAGACCAAATTAATATGAGTGCCCTTCCTTGGTTACTAACGGAGCAACAAAGCAATGCTATAAAAGAAGTCATATAAAAAATTTGATTTCCCACAGGATATGTTGAGGACATAAACAATCTCATATTAAAGAAAAGTGAAGATCATTTTATAATTGTTGCAGTACGTTCTACCTATATCTCTCCCAGACCACTTCGACAATAATGTCAAGCAAGTCATATATGATCTTGGAAAATACATGAGGTAAGTAGTGATGTTTATTCAATTTGTTGTATAGATATTATATTTGCGATTTGTTTTACTTGTTATGTAATATATTGTATACTATTTTGTAAAGTCTCATTTATATATTTTTGCGTCTTGAATCTCTTGTAGGTGGTTGTCATCTAAAGAAATCCATAAAGAAGATATAAAATATTGGAATAGAAAAATTTCTCTTCTAATGTGTGAAATACAAAAGTGTCTACCTTCAACTTTTTTTAATGCACAAGAACACTACCTCATACACCAAGTTGAGGAGATTGAATTGTGTGGGCCTATACACACTAGGTCAATGTGGATGGTTGAGAGGCACTTGAAATTTTTGAAGGCTTTGGTTCGACAAAGAGCTCATCCTAAGGATTCTATGGTGGAGGGATATATGATATACCGAACTATGGTGTACACTACTGAATATCTTCCTAAGTTTGCAATAAAGATCCATGTAGATCACATTTGGGATCTCAACCCCATTATTAAATTTGAAGGGGAGTACCTGATGGGGAAAGGTAGATTGAGAAAAGTGAGAGGTAATTATAAGATGTTATTGTAGTTAACTAATTCTTAATCTTCAAAATAAATCAGTTGTAACTCATCTATTTATTTTTTGTACAGTTGGTCGAGAGTAGGATGCACTGCATTTGTATATTGCAAACAATCTTGATTGGATGACAGTATGGATTGAACGATTTCAACATTTTGGTCGCACATTAACATGGGAAGGTGTGTCTTCATTGGTTTAAGAAGGTCATCCTACTGGAGATTCCAATGTTACAAAAAGGGAAATTGATTTAGCATATGGTTTAAGAGATAAACAGGTACGTATAAATTTATTAATCACCCATATGTTTATCAACTCACGATGCACTAATTTTTACATGTTTGACATATTGCAGGTCAAACACCACAACGTTGTGTGCTTCAATGGTCATACATTTTGCATCAAAAAGTTGGATGACACGAAGAAAACTTGTGATTCTAGGATAACTGCAGTCTTTGAGGTGACCGATATTTCATCTAGAAATGACGTACATCCTCAAGAGTCTCAAAATCGATACTATGGCATTTTGGATGGTATACTTGAGTGTGACTTTAATTCCTTCAAATTAGTTATGTTTGTCGTCAAATAGTATAGGCTACAACTAAACAAAAATGATCCTGATAGAACTGTTATTGAACATGATAATGGATTTACAATGGTTAATACAAGGTCATTTGAGCCAGTTGGGGATGAGCCCTATGTTCTTCCAAGACAATGTGAGCAGGCATTTTACTCAAAGGTTCCACATAAACTAGGTCAGTCATTTGTTGTTAGACATGATCCAAGAGGAAGGTCGATAAAGTATAATGTGATGAAAGAAGAAGATACCGAGGAAGTAGAAGATGATGTAGATGATGATCATGATCGACAATTACTCAATGATGTTCCTAACGGAAATGTTCACGAAGAAGAAGAAGCTAATGATGATGATGATGATGTTGTTGTTGTTGTTGTTGGTTATGGTGATGGTGATGGTGATGGTGATGGTGATGATGGTGATGACAATGATGATGACGATGACGATGACGGTGACGGTGACAGTGACGATGATGATGATGATCATTATCATCATCATCATCATCATCATGACGATGATCATGATCATGATCATGATGGTCATGATGATGAGTTGGATGAAGAAGAAGATCAATGACATGAATGAAATGTATGAGGTATGCGATTAGTATATTATCTATTTAATATTGATTTCTTGATAAAAATTTATTTGACTTATATGGTTACATAATTAATTCATTATGTGGATTGTTTATTAGCTATGTGATGGATGGTGATTTATGATATATATTTGATGGATTACATGTTTATGATGATACATATGTGATGCTTATGATTCTCAATTACATATATGATGATACATATGTGATTCTTATGATGCTTATGATACATATGTATTTATTGTTTATCAAATTACAAATGTAATGCTTATGATGCTCAATTGTTGGTGTTGATTTCATGTATATATTTTGTGTGATGTTACCACCCTTGGTGGAAATAGGTAATTGACTACAGACATCGTCAACCCTTTACTTGAGGATCCTACACAGTCTACATAAAGTAAAGGTAAGGAATACAAAAATATACAATGATTATGATGACTGCATATTGTTCATGTTGTGTACTATATAATTTTTAGTATAGGTATCATGTAATTTTTAGCTAACATAAGATAATTGAATTACATATGTAGGAACTTGAACCCCTTTGACGAGGATCCTACACAGCCTCATGGATCAATAGGTATAAGTCAATACACCCTATAGAAATAGTTTGTTTTAAAAAAATTACCAGGAAAACAAACTTCCTCAATTTTTCAAACCTCGACATTAGCAGCAAATCTAATACAATTATCAACACTTGAGGCCCCAATTGGACTTATTCAAATTTTAATCTCAACATCAACTTTAGGGCAGACTTCTTCATCAACATTACCCTCATTTGCAAAATATCTCTCTCATTACCAACTAACTCTCTAATTTGATGGAGTGTAGGTATCACCAAATAGGTATTTGTCAGATGTGTCTTCCTTATGTGAGGGAAATGCAAGAATAGAAGATGAAAATGAGACATGTAGTAGATCTAAAATAGGAGATCAACTAGAGGTCAAAAGATTAGAAGAAAATTCAATAAATGCATGAAATTTTTCCTTGCTCAAGGGGGGTCGTGTTCTTATGATGATGAGACCAAAGGCAACATCGAGGTGCTCTTGATGTACAAACATATACATACACAATGGGTACCCAAGGAACTTCCTCCAATAAACACTGATTTTTGTGTTAACGAGGGGATATATCGCATAGAACCTTCGTCGTTACATGGTTTGGGCCTATTTTCCATGGACGACATAAAGGTCTGTTACAACAAAGTTGCTGTATTGATGGATTTTGTCGGACCTTGTTACAATTATAAAAATTGGATGCAGATTGTTCGATATAAAAAATGTATGCATAGGTATGCACTGTCAGCAAATTATATACAATAGATTTAGCTAATGATCAAGTAAACGAGTGGCAGTATACATTGATGGAAGGCCAAAAGCAATAGGGAATATTGTAGTTTTTATAAATAGTATGTGACCTGGGCCAACTAATAAGCAACCCAATTGCATATTTGAGGCATGTGAGGGAAATTGTGTATTCGTATGTGCGATAAAATCAATAAGTGCAGGGGAAGAGCTGCTAATCGATTACAATTTGAATCGTATAGATACAAATAAAGTTACTATCATGGGGGTGGTACGTACTATATACCATTTAAACCAACCTCCAATTAATGACTCAAGTATACCATTTTATTATTAAGTTTTTTTGCTAAGTCTATTGGTTTCATTTTGCTAACGTTTTTATATTTTTTCTTTGTCACAGGGCGACATGGATCTGTCACATAGCACAAATAGGGATGTAGGTCTTGACACTTCTACCGAGCAAGTAAACCTCTGTAATTGTACAAATTAGATAGAAGCAAACTGTTACATTATTATGTTCTTTTCTTGAGTGTTTTGGAGTAATTTTGATAGCGTTAATAATATTCTTGTCACAGACGGATGTTCGGGGAAAGGGAAAGGGACCTGCAGTACCTCAACACCTCTATAGGGATGTGGACTCAACAGTATTATGCGATGATGATATCACATTTACCACAAACCCTATAGAAATGATGAAAAAATCTATTAGAAAAATTAATAGAGAGATTATTTCTTTGGCATCCATGATCCCTTAGACTAATGAAATAAAAGAGAGGGTGCAACAATTGATGCGGACAACACATAACTTGCAAGTAAGCGGTAATGAAAGCTTTAATTATAACAAAATTTCAATAATGGTTTATATTTTATTCTCTTTTATGTCATTACCTAAAATATATACGTGTTGTTTTTATAGGATTTTATGCATCCTCATCAACCCGATGGCCATGATTAGGGTATTGTAGGTAGTCCCGGTGATGACCATGTTCTATACATTAAAACTACTCCTTCTTTGGACTTGTGAACTTGCTTTTTAAATGCTAGTGTTATTAATCATATATTTATTATATAGTTGATGCAGAGGGATCTACTTGATGCTCTTCATGACTGGTCATTCATACCTTAGGGCAACAAACCCCCTTACACATCCCTTCACTTGTTCTCAACAAACCCCCAACACATCCTTTTTCTAGATCCTTGACTTGGATCAACCTCTCACTTCATCACTTATAATTTTTGAGAGCTTCATACTATGATTTGTTCTTCACTGTCAACTCACCTCTCACTATATGATACTCTCTCCTTTTAAATCTCATCGCATTCTACTTGAGCTCAACTGACAACAAGACAAGTTACATGTTCAAGCAACTCCATGTTAGCCTTAACATTGTGAAAATACCAAGTGTTTCAACCACCATACCTTAACATATACTTACCCCTATCGTCCAAGAGTGTTCTTTCACCATGCTCATCTCATTAATGTCTTCTCCAACTGCCCAAGAACTCATAATCTTCACTTACTCATAGAATCCTTACAAATTTCAAAACTGCAAAATAAGGAACCCAAACTACCATTCATTGTGACTATCATGATCAAACAAGTAGATTGAAAATTTCTTGGCTTATCAATGTCCACCATACTAGGGAAGGTTATTTAGAGTTGTTCCAACCTTATTTAATCAACACAGTTCTATTTCAACCCATTGGACATCCCTCAACAAAACAATATGGTTTGTTGTCCCAAAACAAGAAAAAATTTGTCTCAGTGTACTAGGGCACTAGTTTTCTTGACATTTGTACAACCATTCAACATAAGAACAATTCAATATGAAAGATACTTGAGTTGACAATAGAAATCTGGAATTTGAGAAGTTTTCAATGACTACATCAATGGATATTAACAAACCCTTGTGACTGACCTAGAATTGAGGGTTTTGGATAGTTTAGAGAAAAACAATTCAAACTCTCCTCATTCTTCACAACCATTGCTCTAACTTGGCAAAAAACAAAGTTAATTCATCACACTTCACCCTCCAATCCTTGATTAGACATTTTTAATCTATTTGCTTGACGATAACAACTCAAAACAGTGCATGAAACGTGACTGTCATAGAAATTTGCAATTAACAAGTTCCAAAACACAAAATTTTATTGATTTTATCAAACCATAATACATTATAGTGTTCTTCAAGGTGTCTCCTTCCTTCTTCCTTTACACTACCCTCTTGTCACAAATTTAACTACCTTTGTCCTCCTTCATACGGTTCTATCATTAAGATTAGCATCAAACACTTAATAAAGGTTCATCTTTCTTTACAATTCTTAATAAAGGTTCATCCTTGTTTACAATTCTTGTAGTTTTCATATATTTAATGTATTATTCTTCAGGTGTTGTCAATGTTCCTGTGCAAACGCCACCTCATCTGAGGTTAGCCCCACCTATATTGCCGACTACAATGTCGACAACATGCAGCATGCAGACATTGTCTATTGCACATCATGTTGACCCGCCCACTATTGGTAGATCCCTCTTTTGCTCTCTCTTTCGTTATGTGTTTATTTCCCTTGAAGCATTCTTTCTTGGGGGCATTTCATAGTGGATTCATTTTCTGCAGCAGGAGATGCACATGAGGATGCGCCAGAGGTGACTACTACTAGTAACATACCATAATTTCCTAGATCTTCCCATATTACTAGTAAGAGAATGTTGCAAGCCACATTAGTGGTGAGCAACAAAGAATTGATTCCCTCAAAGATACAAAAGGTTCCAGGTACTTTAAAATTATTATTATATATAGTTTAATTGTAATTTACTTACTGATCACTCGTTTTAGACTAATGATCCCATGGTTTTTTTTGCAGGAAATGATATTTTTATAAAAATCTTAATGATATTGCATTGCAGATATTTGGGCCCACCATACATAAAAGGTGGAACATCATATGTGACCTAACCCTAATCGACTATTTTGATTTCATATCATTGCTATAATAGTTTTCCTTTGATCCTTTTCTTGAACTATATCAAAGGTAGCTTTAGTTTATTTATGAATCTAATAGGTTTGTCTTTGCTTTAAAGGTGGATTGACCAAGAAAAAAAGTTAAAAGATGAACTAACAAACCGTATGGTTGGGTTGTTCAGAAATGACATATTCGAAAAAACCAAGGTCCTTGAAAAAGCTGGCACATATCTAAAGTATGTTAGGGACCAATACAAGACACATTTAGAGAAGAACGTAAAGTATGAGCGTCCCCCCATGATTCTAGAGAGGGAGTGGAAGGACCTGATTCTGGATGCGAAGGAGAGAATTGAAAGGAAAAAAGGAAATACACCACCAGACACTAGAAGAAGGTATGTGATACTATTAAGAATGTAATTATGTACTAACTACTCTTTATATTTATATAATCTAACATATTTCAAACTTTTCATAGACTGAGTGACACGTCAAAGGAAACCAAGGCAAGACAAGAAAAGCACGTGCAACACAAACTCAACTCTAGTGGTTATATGAAACTTGCTGCACGAATTGTAAGAATCAGTAAATGAAATATCACATCAAAATATTTATAAATTGCAAACAATTTTTTTATCAAACAATACAAGCAAAATTCACGATACTAAGCAAAAATGCAAGGCTCTTAATTCAATAGAGCGCCCAAGAAGATGACAAGAGAATTGCATACCAGCAAGGCTATATAGCTGTGGCTGAACAACTATGAGAATTGAGTGGGAAAACATGATATTTTAATGCATCTGTCACAAAGGTAAATAAGCTAAATGAAAAAGATTTCAAATTGAATACTTTACCAATAATCTATTTGATGTTAAGTTCCAACATAAAGTGACTATATTCTTTTTAAATAAGCAAGCAATGATAACAATGCGCATGACATTGGAATGCAACATGTTAATCGTGGAACACAACCTGGACATGAAGGTCTGGATGTGCATTCCAGTAGTGGAGGTATTCATTTGCTATTCAAATTTTTTTTATGTAATTATTAATACAATTAAACATCTTAATTAAATTGTAATTAGTATAGTAATTAATGTAACCTTTTTTGTTAATATTTTAGAGCATGTAGCCGGTGGTGACCAAGTGGAGCATGATATGGGTAGACATCATCAGGAACGTGATGTTCCCCAATCAGGTAAAGAGGACCACTGCCATTCCTTTAAACAAATTTAATTGCAATTGGTGTATTGATTAATGTAACCTTTCATATTTCAACTCCAGAGGATCTAGAGGGTGTTCAACATGTTGAGGATGAGGCTAGACAAAATGATGTGGAAAATGATGTCGCCCCATCAGGTAAAGAGCGCCACGGTTATGTTCTTTAAATTAATGAAATACTTGTAACAATAATAAAAAAATGTTTTGAATTTAACCCATTTCTTTGTTATTGCAGACGACCCCACTTTGGTTCAGTGTCCTCGTCCTCTGTATAGGACTAGGCATACATCAAGATCACAAGAAGAAGGTAGAACAACTGAAGATGGGGGAAATAAGAAAACGATGCTCCACTTAGTTTTTACATAGCTTCAACAAAAAAAAATGAAAAAAAAAATGATTGTAATCTATCTTATTTGATAATGACTGATTTTTATGTGTTAAGGAATGTAATTATGTGCTAATGAATGTTCATGAATGGTATGTGTTAATGAATATTGATGAATGTTGCGTGTTAATGAATGTTATGTGTTAATGAACATTATGTGATAATGAATGAATGCTATATTTTAATAATGGATGAAAGAATGAATGAATGTTAGATGTTAACGAGGAATTTAGAATGATGTGAGGGGGGGAGGGGCCAAATGAGCTTCCACCTTCATGTGGTTGGCCTTGTTAAGTAGAGAATATTAAACTATTCTCGAAACAAAGCAAAGCTTAATAAGATAACACAATTTTTAATATTTCATTATGTTGCACAGTTAATCTTATTGAATAATGTATATTGAATCTTAATTGCAAGGTCCAACAGAGCCAACACGAACAACAACACCACAAGTTGTTGGGTATAATGAACTCCCATATTGTCTTGTATGTACACTAACACTATGAGTTGCTTCTAGTGTTGATATGCATGGTGTGATTGCAAAAGTTGTGAATATGCCTCATCCAAGTTGTAAGTTTTTTTATTAGTTGACATTTTCTTTAGCATTTTTTAATTTTCCTTATCATTTTAAGTCTAACCACTTTTATATGGAATTTATTGTTCTAGTTTTTTACTATCTACCAGACATTATTGATACAAGGACTTGCATTGCATCCATTTTTTCAATTAGGTATTATAAAGGGTAGGTTTTATTTGTAAATGCCTCTTCGAGTTCATCCAAATTTTATAATTGTTACCTTGCATCTCGTTATTGCTGCAACAAGGATTATGACCAACATAGGCTATGATTGCAACCTCTTGATGCCATAGAGTCTCTTTGTTCTTAAAATTATAGCGGATTGTTAGGTACATTCCCTCTTTTACACTCCAAATTGTAGCAGTCAATGCACATGACCAAATTTCCTTTGACATCTAGAGGATAGTATCAACTTTTAAGTAATTAGAGGCGTATTTGGCCAGTATTTATTTTTGTGGGATATGATGGTTGTGTTTTAAGTCATCTTAAGATGATCTCAATGAGTAATCATTTCACTAATGACATTTTTTCGTTTTTCTTCACGAATGTTGGCAATTTTTACAAGTTAAGAGACCCATTGAGCACATAGGCACCTTTCAACATTTGTTAATAGGGGGAGGAACAACTCTTTCTAATGCTAAAGAGGATACAGTGAAATGCACAATGACCCATTTGTAGGTCTCAACCTCCAAGAGACATAATTAAGATACTTGAGTCATCTATGTGCATGTTAGACAACCTCAATCTATTAGAAGCCCGAATTAACATATAATTAGATGAGTGCACATCAAAAAGTTGCTACCTCCTAGAGGTAGGAATAAAATGCATCAAAGTGGCCTTGTAAATTCATTACTTTGTTAATATAATACTTGATCTCTCTAACAAAAACTCATTATGAATAGTGATTATGATAGCCAATAGTTCTAATTTGATGATCATCTAGGTCAACTTTTGATCTAAAAGAAACTTATCACAAAAGGGGTTGTGAACTATCCTCATTCGCAGTCAAACCTCACTATAGTTGAGATATCAAAGCTTTCAATCACAGGAAAGATATAGAAACACCTCACTATAGTTGAGATATCAAAGCTTTCAATCACAGGAAATATATCGCAACAATAGTGTAGATGTCAACATGAAGAGAATGAGTAGTGACAATAGAAGTCATACAAAGCTAGAGACCAAGAGTTGCTAGTCAAACCAAAAGCCCTAGATCCATAGATGATACAAAGAGCGGTCAAATAAATCTCCACAAGTGTAGATAGTTAGCAAATCACAGTGATGAAGGTTTTTTAGTGGTGAGATAATCAAAATAATATGAGAAAACACTTAGATAAGAGATCATTTTTAAAAGATAACAAGGATGCCATCATACTCATTGTACGTGACAAGAAGGACGCTCATTGTATGTGACAAGAAGGACATACACTATTGCAAAGACAGTTGTGAGTAAGAATTTTTGTATCAAAACAATATAAATACTATCCTATGCTTATTGTAGAAGCCATACACTTGAGCCAATATTCATAGTGATAAATGAGCCTTTCAACGTTAGCAACATAGAGGATATAGACTATCAAAGTTTCAAATAGTGGTAGGCATGCATTCAAGGTAGCTCAAATAGAGGAGATTTGATAGAGCACAAGCCAAGCCATGATAGAAACCTAGAGACAAATCCTTGTATCGGGCATAGTTAAGAAGGATAGTGCCCTAGCAAGTTCTAATGATTTGCTTGAATTGATCAAAATATTGATGCATTATTAGCCGATAGGCTACATTTTGTGTGGGGTTTTGACCCGAAACTTGTCTTGCGCCGTAAAACAATTAACGGGTTGATGTGAAACTGTCGGATTTCAGTAGTCATTATATGATTTTTGATTTTTTTTTTAAAAATAATTAAATAATCGTCAGAATTCCTACTCCCCCTATATTTGCACCGACGACTATACCGTCGGGCATACAACATCCTTGTTGGTACATAGTTCTTGGTTGCCGTCAGACAACATCAACATTCTGATGGAAATCAAAGAAAACATCCAACAAGGATGTTGTATGTCCGATGACATTCTCTCGGCAGATGAGTGGTCGGGATAGCACATGCCGATGAAATCCATCGACAGGACTTACACTAGTGGCGAAGGGAACATTTGGTCTTTTTGATAGACGATGAGGCTATCAGTAAGACATACACCGATGGAGGTTTCAGGCTATCGGTAAGACACACACTGATGGAGACCTGATGTCTCAGGTGTCGTCGGGGTAGCACATGCCAATGAGATCCATCGGTAGGACTTACACTAGCGGCAAAGGGAACATTTGGTCTTGCCAATAGCCGATGAGGCTATCGGTGAGACATACACCGATGGAGACCTGATGGTTTCCGTCAGAATTCTGACATTGGTGAGCACCGTCAGAGTATCCAATAATAAGTTTTCAACGACTGCGTTTGTCGACAGTCCGATGAAAAAGAGTCAGAATTCCAACGAGCGCCCGTCGGAATTGAGCCCCAAATGTACTAGTGAATTTTTGTGAGATAAGTCAGTATGTACACAGCATTTTTGGTTTCCAAAACTCTACCTTTCCATTGATGTCATAGGTGGAGAGTGTGGAGAGTAAGAGTGAAAAATGTTGATGCAAGGGGGAGTTATTTGATTCTTTTGATTCTTTGAAATCTGGTAATCAGATTTTGGGTGTAGTGTACATATTTTGGTTTTGGTTCGACACTTAGTCATTTTTCACTAAGTGTTGCCATCAATGCCAAAGGGGGAGATTGTTGGCAAGAGACACTGCAAGCATGTTGAGATATTTTCATTGATGGCAACTTGTACCAGTTTTGGTATCCACACCTCATTTTTTCATCATTCTAGAAGATTGAGTTGAGATTGATTGAGTCCGATGAGGTCCAGTAAGCAGTGCAATATATCTGGTAGTGTATAGTTTTTCTCGGTGGATTATCTTGGTGGTGTATTTTTCTATGCAGATTTCGGAAAAGGTTTGAGGTCATGTAATTCATCTTGTTCTATGTTTGTGGCCTCCGATGTTAATTTTGGTGTCAGTTAGAAGATACGGTAAAGATGTTTTTGGCAGACAGTCTATTTCTATGGTAACGTGTGGTGATCCACTTTGCGGATCTTATGGATTGACTTTGGTGATTGTTTGCGTGTTCAAGGTTGATGAGATATCATATGGGAAGCATGTGGACATTTCGTTTTGGTCCACATGTGCATTGGAGTTGGATTTGAGTTGACTTATTTACATGTTTCATCTTTTGTGGCGTTTTCTTGAAGCCAACATGAAATGGTTCATAATTTGGTAATGCAGATATATAAAGCAAGTTAATTTGATCATTTTGGGGATTGATGATTGTGTGAGATGTATGTAGGAGCGAATATGTGTAGTTTCACGTGTGAATTGTGAATATTTGTGCTCCGGTATACAAAATTGAGTAAGAACACATATTTTGTACTTAACCGGAACTATATCCAGGCATTTTTTAGATGTTATTTGATAGTTCAAAATTGTAATCTCTTACAATCATTTGTAAGGTAGTGACCCTTCTGGGGTTGTTGACCTCATTTGTAATCTGAGCAATGAGCTCTAGGCAGTATGCCTAAATGCATGTGCATTCCTCTCATGTAATATTTTTATACTTCTAACAAAGTATACTAATATTGTGGGTTAGAATCCCACCATTGAGTGGTTCAAAGATCAAATTGATAAAGTTAAAAATAACAGAACACTGATTCACACCCCCCCCCTCCTCTCAGCATTCATTGATTCCAACACCTTTGTGGCTTTTCTTTTTGATTTTGGATCAATTTTTTCTTTATTTTTGCATGTCTTTTAAATGAGACATGTTGATCCTTAGCCATATATGGATTTTTGAACTTATGAAGCTCATTATTGTCATAAAAAATGCTTTCAAAAGCATTGGGATTCATGGGTGGATATGAATGATATGGAGGTATTTTGGATGAGTTCTTGTAGGTAGATGGTTGGAAGGTTCTCAAGGATGTGTTCCTTTTTTTACCTTGATTTATGGTAGGGTAAGTGGATTTTGAGTTAGGGGTGATATGAATAGTGGATGGAGAGATCTAAGGACCCAAGATAGATGGAAGGAATGAAGGCTTTGATTTTGCAGTACAAGGACCTAAGATGGATGGAAGGGATGGAGGGGAATGCGTATGTTTGGATTTAGATGGAGGATTGTGAGACTTATCATGGATACCAACATCTTGAGAGTGAGATATGTAGACAAGGCCATGACAATTTGGATTTGCTTTTATATCAAGGGGTTCCAATATACCTTGCTCATGGATGCCTAATCCTTTTCCTTGATAATGGTTGCTTTGACAAATCTTTTTAGCAATGAGATACTTGTTGTTTTTGAAACATGATGTAAGTTCATTTTGAGGAGGATATGGTATGGAGGGAATGATAAGTTCATGGAGTATTCTGGATTTTATGAAAGTGGATGAACCAAGTTGATATGCAAGGGGTTCTTGGATAGGGTTGATTAGATCTTGAGGAGGATTAGGATCATGAGGGATGATAGGATCTTGAGGAGGATATGGAGGATTATGACAAATAGATGAAGGGATACTTTGATCTTGACATGGAAGAGGATCATTTGTTGGCGTGAAAGGGGTGATTTTATTTTGATTTTCAATAGGATTATTGGAAAGGATGGAAATAATGCCATGATCTTTCTTAGGAAGGGGATTATGAGGGGTACTTGGAAGGATACTTTGTTCTTGAGATGGAAGGGGATGGCATGAAAAGCTAAAAGGGGATCATCATGACACTTGTTTAGCAAATATCAAATAATATTATTTAATTTTGAAACTTTATCTCAAATTAGCAAGAAATAACATTTTTAAAGACCTTAGATTGGGAAATTGAAGGTAAGTCGGAGGAGCTTAGCAAAAAGGGGAGGAATAAGGGGAAGAGAAAGAGGATTATGATTTATTCAGATATCTTGGACTTTGAGGATGAGTCCTTTGAAGGAAAATTCATCAAAATCAAGAAAGGTAAAGGGACAGGAAAGCAAACCCAGAGGAAGAAGAATACCAGCAAGGGAGTTAACAGATATAATAATCAGATTTTGATAGCTTCTGATGAGGATGCAGAGGAGGGAAAAAATGACAATGTGTAGGGTAAGGAGGGGGTTGAGATCTCGGATGTGGGTCGTAATGAGGATTTGAATACTCAAGGTTTGCAGAATGATGACCAAGAGAATAAAAGGGGAAAACCTAGTGTTTGTCTTGGGGATAATGATAGTATTAAGGGATTTTGTGATACTGTCAGTAGAATTGTGAAAGATATCGCTAGCCTGAAGAATGATATGAATGTTATAAAAAAAGCCACGATAGGCGACAAACCTCTTTCTGAAAACGTTACAGAATTGGTGGTGGCAATCAACAATGTTGAAGCTATTGAAAACATGGTTGGTAAAATTATTGAAACTGAAAAGATGGTTAAGGAAATGGAAGGGAATAGAGAGGCGAATGGGCTAGAAATTACCATGAATAATTTCGGCAATAGAGTCGACAAGATGGAACTAATTGTGAAGAAGATAGCCGAACAAAATTTTCAGATTCTCAAAGCCTCTGTGGACAATATGAACATTCTGATTAACGGATTTGATAACATTAAAGATAAAGAGGGCAACAAGGACCAGTTGGAGAAAAAAGGTCATGAGAAGAGGACTAGAGCCAACACTAGGAATCAGAGTGACATCAAGGGATGAGAGCTGGATGATTTGAAGACCTCTACGAACAACATGAAGCAGATGGTGGTCCACGCAGAAGATATTATGAAAAATATCTAGGTGTCTTGGTCTCTGTCTTTGTCTTTGTGCTATCCTTTTGCTTTCTTTTTGTTGTCTTTATGCGGATCTATGTGTTTAGTGATCCCTTTTTGGTTCAGGTGGGATCAACTTTTTTGTTGGGGTGATCAGGCACAGATCTTTTAAGCTCTATTGCCTTTTCTATTTCCTAATATGTAAAAGGTTCGGGTTCCTTTCAAAAATTTGTTTTTACTTAATCAAAACATTTTTAAAGACCTCTTATTAAATAGTAAGCTTCTCTATTGACCCAATTGCACTTTAGCTTATATAGGACATTCTATATATTTTGTATGTTTACTATCATATATAAACATATTTTTGCACTCGAAACATGTCACTTATCAAACAAATCGTTCACACCAAATCACAAGGCACAAAAGTCATTTTTATATGCACCACTATATAAAAATCATTTTAAAAAAAATCAAGAAACTCTTGCATATCATAATAAAAAAGTTGAATGGGCTAATGTATATACCACCATTAAATGAGTCTATCAAGAATGTAAACGTACTTATTAGGCTATCAATGCTCATCCTTACTAAAAATACTTCGATCATAAACTACTATGACACATTATTGAAGGTTGCTCATAGCCTCACCAAGATTTACTAAGAAAAAATAAAATCTCTTATCAACTTGGATAGACCTCGATCATAAATTTAACAACTAGATATAACTCCCTAAAACTTGAATTTTAAAAAAATAAATCAAAAAGATTAGAATCAGTGACACATACTAAAGAAAAAATGCTACTTATACACCTGAATGCCATTAGCGAAACATATAGGCACATGAAAGCAATTTGAATTGCTCCTTTCTCCCTCCACCACTTTCTCCATTTATTTTTCACCATGACCTTGGTGGCTATCTAAAAATATCAAATTTAGAACAAACATTACAAAAAAGAGGATTTTCAATACCTTCACAAACAAATCCTCATGCTATCTTTTGTAGATAATTTGGAACTCTAACCTAACTAGATTTCTATACAAATTGGGTTGATAGTTTGAGCTTTTAAGGAGTAAGAAAAATGAGAATTCAAATGTAGGTAGAAGGAGAAAAATAAACCAAAATTTCTAAATCTTTCAAAGACAAGTGGAGCTCGAGTAGGTTTACAATAGTTCAATCATTGAGTCTAATGAAGGAAGGTGAAAGAGAAAAGTTGAGGGTGGGGATGGTAGTTGTAGTGTTTCAAAATCCTACCACTTGTGATAGGTATGATTTGGTGATGTAAAACAAGGAATAATATGACGCATAAAGGCATATGAGAGAGATGAGGATGTTACTGACATGTAATAAGGGGTCCTCTTACGCCATGCGACATGCCCAAAAATTTAACCTCTACCTCTTCAATCATCTTCGCCAAGTCACAAATGCTACAATACACTTTTTCATGTCTTCCCCCAGGCTTCATATCTTCACCTTGCTTAACAACTTTCAACTTTGTTCCAAGTTGGGATCTTACAAAATTTATAGATGAGTTAAGTTTTAAATTTCTTTGTTCTATTAGGGATATTAGGGATGTAGAAGTATGCAAATTTATAGATGAGGTAAGTTTTAAATTTCTTTGTTCTATTAGGGATGTAGAAGTATGCTATGTGGAACATGTTCCAAGCCATGGGGACCTCTTTGTCTAGTTGAGTTTCAACTCCTAAATTAAAAGATAGGAATCTTGCAGAACAACAACATTTTATGCACATGGGCATCCTCTTGGAGAGGATAGTTGTTGGTCCAATAATCTAGAAACTCCTAGAATATGGTGGGAAGTGTGACATTTCATGACTTGCCCCTAGAGAAAAGTAGGCTAGGTGGAAGGTAGAATAGCTCACTAAAGGATCCACTTGATTGAGGGAATCATAAATTTATTGCTAAATGTCTTGAAAGTGAATTTTAAAGAATCTTATTTATATCCTCTCCAAAAAAAAATAATTTAATAATAATAAAGGTATCAATAAAGACTCTTCTTTTTAAAAAATGAAATACTAAAAATCTTCTTTTTTAAAGATGAAATACTAAAAATTAGGATAATTCCTACTGCTAAATAATAAAATATAACAAGTATCTAGAAAGATGAACAAAAAAATAGCATGCAAGGAAGAGATGTTGAGAGGGTAAAGGAAGTGGGTGCCTTGCAAGGAATTAGATTGTTAGCTATAACTTAAGTAAGAGCATGCACATGGATTTTATAATCTTTTGAAAGTTTCTATGGTCATTGCTATTCACTTCTCACCAAAATTACCAAGTAAGATAAGAAATGGTGAGCATAAACACATTTGGATCCAAAATAACTTTGTATTGTTCTATTTGAATTGCTAGGAATATTTGCCTTAGTTTACTTATATTACATAATGAACAATGATTGATGATTTTTACTAATTTTTGGTTGGAACAATGTTGATAATATTTCTGAAAGTTTTGATTAAGTTAAATGATTTTTTTTAGTTTGTGTACTTGTAACATATTATCACTAATAATATTTACCTATCAAATCATAGAACATCATGCCACAATTATATGTTACTCTTACAAGTGAATTTTTTTAATGAATTGTACAAACATAAATACAAAAAAAAATTATTATAACAAATTCATTACACATCTAAAAATATTAATATTAATTACTATTATATAAAAATCTTAATATAATAATCATATTACACCCAAATTAATAAAAAATATTAAAAAAAAATTAATACCTAAAAGCTACTAATTTGTTTAAATATGTACTAAAATAACCTACCTACAACGGTAAAGAAATTCAAATGGCATGGAAGCGGGGAAAAACATGTGAAATTAACATTATAACCCTTGGATCCCCCTGTCCCAGATTCAGTAGACCTAGTCTCACTTCGCACAGAATCGATTATTAATGTCGAATGTGTTCTCCCTCCTTCTCTACCGAGTATGTCTCCCCTTTCCCCCGCTGATGACCATGCCCTTTCCTTATCCTGTCAATATGTTTGCCCCCTGCCTTATGTGCCTTGCTGATCTGTGCTTTCCGGATGTGTAATAGGCCTATAGCCATTAGAAACATAATGACCCTCTTCAGCACGATAGCTCACAGACATAAGGTATCACTGGCATTTTTCTGGTAAGAGTTTGTCTAGTTTTTCCCTTGAGCTTATTCTCCTCTTCTTCACCCCAAACAAACCCTGTCCTCTTAAAATGATAAGCCTTTCCGCGCCTTCCATAAAGAACATTGTGAATGATTGTCAGCATTTCATCACCTCCGGTGAGCTTGGATAGTTTATATGCCACATTTGGAATGTTCTTAAGCTGTGTGCCTTTGCCCTGTTCAATGATGAATTCTCTGGGGCTATCCCTAATGGTGGAAGGATCAAAGGTTTTTACAGGATTCTTTTCTCTCACAGGCCGATCCAGCGGAGTAGTAGGCGTTGAAAGTAAATACTCGGTTTTCTTTTCTCTGAATTCTTTCATTTCTCTGAATTATTTCACGTTTATGAACAATATTTAATTCTGAAAACTCCCTGGTCCATCTGTTCATGATTTTTATCTTTTATTTTGTTTTTTTGTTTTTCACATTCTGGCTGGTAAAAGATGAAGAGGCAAAACGGAGGATAAGAAAATAGCAACCAAATGAGATCAAATTCACTCTTCCAGGTAATTCTTTGTAGAGTTTATCTTTATCTTTATTTTTATTTTTACATATCTGTGGTAAAAGATGAAGCAGCAGAGTAATGTATTGTTTACCCTGCCCAATAAAATTGTGCATTGATAAACACCCTATGAAATTTAATAATAGATCGCTCAAAATGGCATGAAAAATTGACCTCTCTAAGATTTAATTCTTTGCATTAATATTGGCTATCATGGCATTCTGCTTCATTGAATTCACGAGGCTAGAGCACAAAGCACCTCTACTCATTCTTGGATAGATGTAGGGCTAAAATAGCCAGCAAATGTAACCCTAATCACTTTCTACTTTCCACCATTGAAAACTATTTCAAAATTGCATTAAAACCATGTATAAGAAGTTCCTACCAAAGAATGGAAGGACTATGTTTGTAGAAGGGTTTACTAAAGCTAGCAGTTAATTGTCTTGTTTTATTGACATAGGACATGAGTATCTTGACAGAGTAGAATATCATCAAGTGTTGTGTGAAAGAATGCAATGATTGCAGGTTAGACACAGATTAGATTTTAAACTTTTAAGCAAATGCAATTGGCAGATGTAGATGCAGACTGCACAACCTTTTTCAGTGCACTTTCTGTCTGTCCAAAATAGGAAATAGAGCTAACAAATTAGCGATGTGTACTTAAATGGGTCACTTGAAATCTAATAAGAGTTGTTGCATTAAATGAGTGGCTTTGCTGTCTAAATTAATGCATAAGACATAAGATTGTAAACAAGTGCAAGATGAGATATTCAATAAATAAATTTTACTTACAAAATAAGTAATGAATTTAGGTAAATTAATCTATATTGCACACAAAGTTTTCATGACCCAGACAAATTCAGTCCGGGTCAAGCTGAAACTATTATGAAACAAGAGCTGCAATGCAGCTGGAGCAGCTGGAGTCCCTGTCTAATTTAAAAAAAAAGGCAACTGCCTAATGCAAAAAAATAGCAGAGATCAATAGGAAAGGCTTGTTGATTGAATTTTTGAGTAGCTTAGTGTCTGTTCAAGGTTCTAGAACTATCACAAGCTCAAGCTTAGGAGCTACACACCAAACAATGAGTCAACAAATTGATGGAAGGAGATCCGAAAAATTATCCAGGATAGTAATATCAAAACCGAGTAGGTATCTGTACTAGTACTAGTACTAGAACGGTATCAGTACAGTTATGTGATCCTTCTTGACGGTACCCAGTAATGTAGCTTTTGATTATTTCTTATTTGTCCCTGAAATAGCTTTATTAAAGTAAATGTAATACTTGCATGTAATGGGCTTCCTAACATGAAGTTAAATCTATCATTTACATTGAAGGGGAAGGACATTGAAGGGGAAGGACGATGTTAATAAAATTTTGCAAAGAATAAAATGTACAATAAAAAGTTCATAAGCACCTTAAAAAATGACGATAAAGAATATAATATAATATTGCAAGAGAATGTGGTGAAATGAAATAGACTTCCAATTGCGAGAGTCTCGAGAGTCATAAATCAAATATAATTTCAATGTTTATTTTACGATGGCAGACAAAGTAATAAATGTGGTTGTACCAGAATATCCAAGGTAATGTGAGGTATTTACAATAAGCCTTACATTAAAATACTTTTCGCAGTAGTATGATATAATCTAGTTTGTGGACATTTTGAAGCAATTCTATGATCTTATGAATCAAATGAATTGTCCAATATTTATCTTTACCTTGTGGGGATATTTCTTTTTAATCTAGTCTGTTAGATCACTGTTCAATGCTTTTGCTTTGAAGAAACTAAAATCAAATTTCAGACTTTAGCAATGGATCATGAAAGTAGATCTTAGCTTTCCAAGAAATATCAGCTATCCATGAAAGCACATAAACTGCAAATTACCCTAAACAACACTATAAATTATGAAATCAGTGTCATTTCTCAGATTTCAAGAAATTATCCTAAACAACACTATAAATAATGAAATCAGTTTCATTTCTTAGCTATTAAGAAATTATCCTAAACAACACTATAAATAATGAAATTAATGTCATTTCTCAGCTATCAAGAAAGTCAAATAAATTGCAAATCATCCTAATAATAATACCACAATAAGACACTACAAACCATGTACTAATCAAGTTAATGATTATTGAACAACCCTTAAATGATGAACAGACATTGGCGGTAAAGGCTTTAAATTAAGCATACCCTTAGCACCAAATTTTAATTGATTATATGTATAGTTTTTTTTGGATATCTCAAAAAATGTTCATCATGCATTCTCGGTGTGCATAGTTAGGAGTTATTTAATAAGAAAATCAAACCTTGAAACTTGTACCAGAATTTACTGTAGGTACATCTGCACATTTCTCTCTGCCTTGCTAACATGGAAAATAATGAGCCCTGTGTGCATGCTTACAACAACCCCGACGTCTGTGAAGGAAAGGAAGATTATTCACACTGATAGGTGAAGTGGGAGGCATGAAAGCCCTCTGCATCTGCTCTAAACTCATCGACAGTTCATTCGCGAAGCACACCGTTGTGGCCCTGTACTGCTGTCCACGACCCTTCTACTTCCGGTTTTATTCATAGGTCAGCAGTTATGATTTTGTTTATAGCCTTTTTCATTTTTGGGGTTTGGTTTCAAATCTGTTTTAAACCTACTTAACTAGAGCAATGGACATATCTATTTGATTAGGGAAATTACTATCCACTAAAATGCTATGAATGTGCTGGAATCTAGCTGCATACACTACTAGCTTTCTATTTTCACTGATATGGATATGACATTCCATAAAGATTCTAGTAAAAAAAATGAAGAACATGACAATATGATTAAGTGATGGCAAACAGGGTTTTACGCAGCTTTCTGCGGGAAGTGGTTTGTTTATATATAATATTAATAAAAAATAGAACTTAAATATTTAGTTTTTTCTACATAATTTCTCATGATACATGTTTTCAGAATGCTTATCTATATCTCCTTAACACTCAAATAAGATCATGGTGAGTCTATTTATTATTATGTAATATCGTTTGGCCATGCTTATGTCTGCTTAATATTTGTCACTACCATGTTTGTTTTGGGCAAAGCTATTTAAGACACAATACTGATTGTGAAGATGTTAAAAAGAGTATTGTATTGTATTGTATGATTGTAATATAATAAATACTGCTGTATTCTAGTGAATTTATGTTAAATAATATATAGTTGTATTTTATTAAATTTTATATGTTTGGGGTTTATTTTATGAGGTTCAAGTTTTTCTGATCATTTGTCTTCCTGAGTTTTCTCCTACATGAAAAATGTTTCTTTTGAACCGGCAGGATTATTCTGTATCAGAGATGCACCTGTGAAATAATGCTAAACTCACAAGCATGCAAAAGTCAATGCTTTCAGGACATTGCTTGGGTTCATAGCACACGTTGCACATATACCTTCCTAATAGGATGGACACCCTAATTAATCCGATTGGAAACCGTCTATGTAGTAGTAGGTTCATTGATCCAATGACAAACAGACTAAACCCGTTATGGATATAGAGATTTACCAATACTTTTTCCCCAAGGGCTTATGATATTCCTCTTCATAAGTTCCATTCCTTTGTTTCCCCACTTATTTAATTGAATTATATAGCCCTAAGTCACGAAACCTATATTCCCTCTTTTAAATTACCAATGATTACTCCAAGATCATACAACTAAGCTACATGATATAGAACATTCTTGTTTTGGCAGGGTAATGTACGTGTAGATTAAGGAAGTAGAGAAAATTTCGCACCCATTTCTCTTATAGTTTCCAGTATAAAAGATAATGCTCTTCGAAAAAGGTGAAACTATTGCATTACATTATCTGAACTTGTTATATTGGTTGTTTTCAGCAACTAATATATCTTATGTTATTGCTAAAACACTACTCTTGATGATTAAAGAGGACAGATTGTCAAAGCATTTGATTGCTTTGGGTACACTCCCAATCCTATTATATTTCATTCCCACTTCAACAGCTTGCAAATGTTCACATTTTATTTTTTATTTTTTGGCCTTATAATTTCTTCAGCTTTTGGACACAAAAACTTTGGACATACAGATTATCCTACAACATTTTGATCCAGGAGCTTTTTGAAGAGCAACCATCCTGACTACACGAGTTATACAATTTTATTCCTGCTAGAATCTGAATGGATTGAATGCATGAAATTTAATTGTTAACGAGTTAAGGTATCATGTACAGTTTTTTAATATACAACTTAACTTAAAACATTTAATATATCATTTCCCAAATTTGAGCTCAGCCGTAGATTTTATTTCATTCCCATTAAGTGATTAATGCTTTATTTGAATACTATAAATGTTTTGGTTATAAATGTTTTGGTTACTTTGGACATCATTCAATTGAAAAAGTTTTATGACGTTATGAAACTTCGCTGATTAGAAATGTGCTGCTGCAGATTAGAAAGCGAAGTCGTTAATGTCTTAATTTTGTTATTTTTGTAGGCCTGCCAATGCAGAAGCCGAAAGAACACAGAACATAGAACACGGTGAAACTGATATAGCGAATGCAAATGCCATACTAAGCAGAGTGAATTGAAATTACACAATTCCCTCAAATTTGATGCTTTGTCAGTTGTCTGTTTCTTCATTGGACTATAATAAAACTTTGACAACCTTATTAGCTTTTTGGAACTAATATTCTACCATGAATTTCAGGCTCTCAAACATGGAATCTATTTCTGAGACAAATCAAATTTGAAGAATCTATTGTTGTTTAAAGAATATATTGTTTATGCAGCCTCAGCATAATATTTAAAAAACTGCCTTGAATCCTATGTTCTTGTTCAAATCATTGTAATAGTTGTCATTAAAATGTACAACATAGTTAATTGGTAAACAATGTTTAGAATTCGTTCTATGAATAAAATGCACAACATAGGAATTAGTTTTGTGAATAAAATGTACAACATAATAACACACATTTACTGAATTTTATTTAAAACTTCAATTTGATGTCACTTATGGTTGTCTTATTCTATATATTTAGATTACAACATAGGAATTAGTTTTGTGAATAAAATGTACAACATAATAACACACATTTACTGAATTTTATTTAAAACTTCAATTTGATGTCACTTATGGTTGTCTTATTCTATATATTTAGATTAAATCTAGTTTCGAATGTGGATCTTAAGTTAAGGATACATACTATTTAGTGATACATACTATTTAGTGATATCTAGTTTTTCAGATTTTCCAGAAGAATGTTTTCATATAGCTTAGCTATGTCCTTTAAAAAATGCGAAAAAATTATTAGGTGTCACAAATTTTCACAACAGATACCAGCATTGCAGATGTAAAGATTACAGTGCATTCTTGCAAAGTATTCATGCTATTAAAGACAGGAGCACATCAGAATTTGAGTTTCAACAGTTGTCATTGACAGTAGTCCGTAACAATTGTTTTTATCCCCAAAAAATATCATTATAATTTTTTATGTACTACTAGATTAACACCAGTCAGAACTAATGATTCATGCATTCGTGTATGGCCCATTTTCACAGGCTAGGTCTTCATGTGATTGACATAGATGACACTGTGATCATTAGCTATGTCCATGACGCAGCTGAACTTGATACACAACCATAGATAAGTTTTATTTATGATTCTTTGTATGCATGTTGGACCATTTTATCATCTTGGATTTATAGCCAGAAATAGGTAATCGATTAGAAAACATGAATTTTTTGACTAGTTAATGAGGTTCTAGGCAATAAATTTCAATCACTGCATATTAAGAAAGTTAACATAATTAAAACTCCCCTCATTCACTTTAAGTTTATTTCTAACTTGGCAGTCCCCTCATTCACTTTAAGTTTATTTCTAACTTGGCAGACTATGCAAAAACGAAGGGCTACGATCAAACGTATAGTCTTGAGATGGGCTGTGTTTGACCATGTTTTAGCAGTTAAAATAAGACTTCATAATATTTGCCATTCTTTATGCCTTCTATACTAGATAGGGAAGTTAGATGATCATGTTTTTTGGTGATGTATATGCACCAGAACTTTTTCTGCATGGTTAGAGGATTAATTTTATATCTACTAATTCCTCTCATTTCTTAGAAATGTTCTCCTTGTTAAAACGCATATTTCTAGACTGCACATGGTTTAACCTTGTGCTGTTTTTATGAAATGACTGAAGTTCATTGTGCTATTTTATGAAATGAGTAAAGTTCTTATAACAATTAAATCAAAATCAAAATTTAATCAGTGCTGATACTATTTCACTTTTTCCAAATCTGTCAACAACAGCAACAAACAACTGCACAACTATCCTACCACACAAACAACTGCACAGCTATCCTACCACACCTCGGCAGGTCATGGAGCGAGGGTAGAATCAACTGGCAATCAGGAGACAATCAAATTACTTGACTTTCAACTGCACTAATGTTTGGTCAGTTTTATTTCATCTCAAGTCTAATTTACAGCTGCCGAATAGATAAGTTTGCCAGTCTAATTGTGATCAGTCTGCAGGGAAAATGTGGAAGGCTTGAACCGCTTAATGGTATTCACAACTACAATTTGCAAATTTAAATTAACTTTTTTAAGGATCTGGGGAGGATATGCACAAATTGGATTTGTCAAATTGGAAGGCTTGAACCACTTGATGGTATTCACAACTACAATTTGCAAATTTAAATTAACTTTTTTAAGGATCTGGGGAGGATATGCATAAATTGGATTTGTCAAAAAGGCTTTCGAAACTTTCTAAGAAAATGCAAGCAATTGCCAGGTGTAAAACCAGACTGCGCTAACTTTGCCAACATCCTCCTTCCCTGTGCAAAAATGGGAGTTTTTGAACAGGGTATGGATATCCATCAAAGCATAAAGGATAGAGGGATTTTGTCAGATGTAGTTGCAACTACTCTGTGGAAGTGAAAACAATGCAAGCCAACTGCTTGACAAATTTCCTCAAAAGAATGTGGTTCGATGGAATGCCATGATTGCAGAACATGCACAGAAACTTTAAGGACAAGGCTTCAGAAGCTTTCGCGCAAATGATAAAAGCCATGTATTAAAATATTCCGGCTACTTATTTTTTTAAGTTACCTATATTATACTACTTAAACCAAGCCTCTATTCCTAGTGAGATAAGTTATGCTTTATGTCACCAATGGCTTTCACAATTTGGATGCGATGCACACTTCTTTATCTCTAATCTACAACCTGTTAACGTACTACAGATTAGAAAACAAAAGCAATAGAGATTTTGGGTTAAAACCAGGTCACATCCAGGAAACTCAAAAATTTTAAAATGTGAGGTGAATGATGCAACATCGAAACAAGATCGAAACTCCACATCGAATCGTGGAACTTCAATAGTATTTGTGGTGTTATAACTTTGGGGGAAAATTGTCTTTGTTAAAAATAGAAATTTTATGTAAACTGCTCTGTTTTTTTGTTCTAAAGGGGAATGGGTGTGGTTCACTGGCTGTTTTAGATCTTAAAATTTAGAAACAAACCTAAAACTTCAATCGCCAAATGCTTGACATGGTATAATGATTCATAACTATTAATTTTTGGACAATGTAGTCCCTGGTTGAAGTGTTATGTCATGTTTGATGTTTTGCTATGCATCTGCTCATAATGTAATAAAATTCTCGCAGTTTGATCTACATTGGTGGCTATTATTGCATTCTTGCCAACAAAACGTAAGGGAGCTATTGGGTCACTTGATTACAGTAAGGAAGAAAGGAGTTCTCTTGCCATTAAGTCCTGGGTTCATCCATCAAAGTTTGGGAACTCAGACCGACAGAAACTAATGAGGTTTGTTTTAATGCAATTTTTGAATTTTACGTTTGGACTTAGTAACATTTTTTGGGAATTCATGTTTATGATTTTGCATATATTGTAACACACATTCCAGATCTTTAGTCTAATGGCTTAACTATTTTTATTCATTATAAATTCATGAATATATGTTGAAGAAGGCGACTCTTGCACCTGAACTTAGTCCTATGACTGACAACCAAGATGCCTCACAACCTGTAACAGCTGAGGTTGAAGACCAGGCAAATGCAATTACCGTGACATCTATATAACATTCAGCTGAAGACCAGGCAAATGCAATTACCGTGACATCTATATAACATTTGCAAGCAGAAGAGATGAATGGGGATGCACATGAATCACATTTGAATCTTGATATAACTCCCCCAATAGCAAGAACCAGCAATTACCGTGACATCTATATAACATTCAGCTGAAGACCAGGCAAATGCAATTACCGTGATATCTATATAACATTTGCAAGCAGAAGAGATGATTGGGGATGCACATGAATCACATTTGAATCTTGATATAACTCCCCCAATAGGAAGAACCAGTGCAGAGTTGAGATCACACACAGAGCCAACAGTTAGATCAGCTACAGAACTAGGAGTTCCAAATGCAGATGTAGCAAACATGGATCATGAAATGAGGAATAACCTAATAATTAATAGACAACATAGATATCCTGATGATAGAGGTCTAACGTTATTAGCATTTGGCTTTTCTGTGGCTATATAATGGCTTTTAAAAATGAGGGATTTAATTTCAATAGAAATGCTCCAGTTAAACTATTTATATCACTGAATTGATTTACTTCCAATAATTCAGTAACGTGTCAAAATCTTGGCATGGTCTAAATATTGAGCAAACATTCAAAGAAAGACTCTGAGAAAGAAATAAAACACAACGAAAAATAATCTGCTAAGTACAAATATATTAAAAAAACTCCAGGTGAAACCATGACAAGCAACTCACCTCAATCCCTCTACAATCTCCTTTGGCGTGTTCTAAACTCTTTGACTGGTAGCATCAAGAAATATTGTTGAAGCCATCTATCCTTGCGTGGACGCAGGCATGTATGCAAAATGTGGAAGGATAAGCAAGACACATTTTTCTCTCTTTTTTTTGTTTACTAGGGTTTCCATTTAATGGAAATGGAAACAAAAACTGTGAGTCTCTTACGGCTAATTCTACATGGTAGATTTTAGGTTCTTTGTTTTTTTTTGGAATTTTTTAAGAGGGGAACAAAATGTAGGAGGGCATAATTTACATAATGATAGGTTTTCCTTAAGGTTTTGCTGAGTAATGTCTGTTGCATTATCCAGAGGTTAATGACACTCGGACTAATTTACCGAACAAGATTTATTTGTGTGATCATGGATGAAATTTTGGAAAGAAGCTTCAGATCAAAAAATATATAGATATGTCGATGGCTATATCTCAAAATCTAAAGATCAACTGTCATAATAACAACTTATGTGAAATTACAGAGGTATAAAATAGGTGAAGTGAGCATGTCTAGCAAAGATTGCAACATGTGGAAACATAGCCATCAAAATGTGGAACCAAAGGCTAGGCACGTGGACTGTTCAAGATGCAAAATGTGGAACCAAAGGCTAGGTAGACTGTTTCTTTCAAAAAATTTGAAAAATTTGAAAACCCCTAACAAAAATACCAAGGGCCAATCACGCAAAAGTAGAAATGAAGATAAATCAGTTTAATGATAAAAATAAATTAGACCATAGGTTAAAAACACTGCCACTGTTTCCTAAGTAGAAACTAATTACGTGGACTGTTCAAGATGCAAAATGTGGAACCAAAGGCTAGGTAGACTATTTCTTTCAAAAAATTTGAAAAATTTGAAAACCCCTAACAAAAATACCAAGGGCCAATCACGCAAAAGTAGAAGTGAAGAAATAAATCAGTTTAATGATAAAAATAAATTAGACCATAGGTTAAAAACACTGGCACTGTTTCCCAAGTAGAAATTAATTGCAGAATAGCTATACGAAAACATAAATCTCCGCCTAAAGGCTGGGACTAATAAACTAAGTGTTAGCCTAAATATTTTAATGAAATATGATTTTTAAATCTTCATAAATCTAGATATAAATTTGGTCATTTGTAAGTCTCTTGTAACTGGATTTTCTACTATGTTCTAATTTATTGTTTATCACTTCATCTTCATGAAACGGGCTAAACTAAAATAGGGTTGCTTGTAGTGTTCATCATACTCTCATATAGATTTTTGCTTTTTAACATAATGAACATATAGAAACCAAAAAAAAATAAAAACAAGTAGAATAGAATTCATATAAGTTTGTCTGAGAATTAGAGGTATTACTTTGGTTATAACAAACATTAATATAATAATAGCGTGCACCTATCCTTGAAAGGGCAGATTAAGTTTTTTAAATTATGATATTAACAATAATCACTTGGTCTCGATGTATAGGTATTTGATAGACCTTTAGATTGTACAACATTAGCTTTTGTGTGTGTTAATTTGTCTTAAACTGAACTACAATATCCACAAGCCTGAAAATTTAGGAGTTCTTTGGTTGGTTCCGATAAAAACCCACAAATAGTGGACTTGTAAGGCCAAATAAAGAGTAGTCATGGTGGTTAACTTTAAAGTAGATATCCATCCCTATCCTATATTTAATGTTGGTTTTAAGCTTGAAGCTTACTATTTATGTTTGTGATATCCATTTTAATTTTTTCTTGCATAGTGCTTGATCCGCTTATCTACATAATAGGGTGCTTATTAGATGGAAATAGGCAAGATAGGATAGATCAAATGTAGCATATTCAAATTTTAAATCACTTGTGCATGTCTTCAGGAGAAAAAAAGGTTCAAATAGAAAATATTGAGGAAAATTGGTAAAGAACTCTAAGACAACATGAAGTAAATTGTAAAAATCAATTTGAAGTCTCATTTCTTTAACATATAGAGGAAGGAGAAATTTCCTAAATAACAGCTACAAGATACTAGTGCATGAGGAAAAGCTTAAGGTAAGCACCTTATTTAGGTTGTCATGCTTCAATATCATTTGCAACTCAGAGTTAATCTAGAAGAGAAACATAAATTAGTCTAGAAGAGAAACATAAACCATAATCAAAGACAGATATATCTTCTAAAGATTTGAGGCACAAGATGTGAGATCTTTTTGTATTATAACCAAATCACATTTTATACCACTACATATACTATTGAACATAAGTTTGTTAGAGTCTACAAAATAGAGCAAGGAAATTTGTAAACCCTACTATGTCGAGGAAGAAGAAATTTGGATATGGAAAAAGGCTTTTATATCTAGATCACCTAAATTTAAATTAAGAAATGAACTAAGTTTTTCTGAAATTGCTCGGAATTGTAAATATGAACTAGGACATACATCTAAATCTAGAATTATTTATAGAGTACAACTATGAGCAAATGACATAAAACTTTGTTAACTGATGAAAAGTACAAGTAACTAGCATTTAATTTGTAATTAAATAGAAAACACTAAGAAATAAAAAACTTCATCTTGAATATAGAAAAAGTTGATCAAAGAGTTGAAGCCATGGGCAATTCCGATGTAAGCTCAATTTGTAGCTTTACTCAATAAACTGTTAGTGGTTGCGATCATTGTTGTTGTTATTCTCATAGTTTATTTAATTGCTCACCACATCATATTCTCTAACATGAGAATGTCAATAACTTTTCATAGTCATAGAGCTCATGGAAATCATTCAGTAGAGGAAAAACCATCAATCACAGACATGTCGGTTGGTCTGCACAAAGAGCTTTTTAAAGCTCTACTAATAGTTGTGTACGAAGCAGAGCAAATGAAAATTGTGCTTAAGTGTGCAGTTTACTTGTTGGAATTCTAGGAAAATAAAAAAGGCAGGAAGAATTGTCCAAATCATTAGGGTTTGGAAAAAGGGTCGAAACTAACGAAGCATAAGCGATAATGACACTCATGAAGAGCCTACCAAGAAAAGGAGACTAGCTTTTACCAAGGATTCACAAATCATGATAGAGGCATGCTAGCTAGTCATTTTATCACCTAATTTCTTCCAAAAATTTATTGAGTGAGATCTTTGGTAATTGTTGCAAATATTAGGAAAAATCTTGGCAAGGATGGGAAAGGAAAGCTTAATCCCATTTTTCTTGAGGAAAGGCCTAACTATGTAGGATTTGGGTACAACGAAAGAACAAATAGAGATTAGAGAACACTGTAGTGCTGCCTATACATAAGTAGCTTTGATGGACAAGGATATCCATCTCAAACCCAAAACCATCTCAAACTATCAATCATCAAAACCATCTCAAACCCAACAATCTAATTGCTTATTGAGACAAGTAGGTGACAACTCATACTTGAAGCATAAGCCACCACATTAGTTTTGCCACTCACATGATGTACCACAAATGTATTTTTGTAAAAGAAGATCTATTTGACATTGTTATGGGATAATTTGTCTTGAGATTTGGTATATTTTACACTATTCTCATGTGTAAGAAAGCACATTTCTTCGACACAAATTAATCTTTAAATTTATATAAATACTTAGGAACTTGACACTAAAATAATATGACCAGTCACTTAATTCATAACATTAATGTGGCTCATATACATAATCAGAGCGGGTCTTATTACTTCCAAAGGGTACATGAACCATAATTAAAGTTACAAATACAAATAGGGAAATATGAGTGACTCATTCTGATTTCCTTGGATCACCTAAAATCTTCTATAATTGAATGACCAATGCATAGCTATGGAGTTATGCTCAACTTAGCTTGTTGTTGTCGCCACACATGCAACAAGGATAACTAATTGATTTGATATAGGAAATTTCCTCCTCTTCACAAATTGATACAACATATTCTAGATTTATAATACCACAGTATCCTTGGTGCTCACACATTGAGTACTGGTCTCCACGGGAAGAGTCAATAGTTGGCTAGTTGCTTGTATTGCGAGGTGCAAACCTTGCCACTAATTACCCCTTACCATATTGAATATTGGATCTCTCCTTGCTTCGTCTGACAGATTGGAAGGATGAAGGCGGCAAAAGGAATGGTGATTGCAAACAAACAACTTAAAATCCAATCCTTGAGGTCCAGTTTCAGAGGCAAAGATAAACCTTTGGGTTTTGAATCCTGTAAAAGGAATGTGTCTGCACATGAAACTAATATTTTTTAAAATCCTCACCTGCATGCAACACATATAATATGCTTATCGTCAATTGCTAGACACTACTGTTTTACCAACCAACTGTCCTCTATGCATCTATGTCCTCTCTTGTTTTGAAGCCTTGAAACCACCGCATTCCTACAGAAGTCGAAAAATTCACGAATAGCTTTAATCTTAAAAACTCTACAATCAAAAGTCTAAAAAACTTTCTTGCCATTCTGCAACCTAAAGAAATGTGAGTTCTCTGCCATCGGAAGTCTAAAAAACTTTCCTGCCATTTTGCAATCAAAACAAAGGCCAATAATAGAGTGCCAAAATTTTTTAAACTAATACTGACCTTAACAAATATGCAACTTTACTAAGGCAACTAGCATCCAAAAATAAACCTTGGAAAATACTAAATCCTGATTGGCTATTCATGCTCAGTTTAATCACTGTTTAAGGACTCTGCCCCTCCGCTATAGTTCCATACATGGAAGGAACTAATAATCCTTAAGCAGTGAAAGATATTTGATAGTTGATCGTACCTTCCTAGGTGTTAGTAGCTTATTTGGCATGCATAGGCATTCTGGGCCATTACGGTGAGTTGTTATGTAGTCAATAATTGAAATTAGGGAATTGAGGATCAGGGTTGAGGATTAACTCTTCCCTCTTAAGGTATGCAAGGCTTTAGATTAATAGGGATTAAGGATGACGACACACCAAGAAACAACTATTGAGTGAGGAAAGTTTGACAAAGGAAGGACACTCAAGGAAGAGTTGTTAAGCATAACTTAAACATGGTATCGAGGTTAAGGGCCAAAATAAATGTATTGAGGAATTGATAGACATTGGGGAGTTCAAAGTGGCTTGCAAATGGTACTTGGGGATAAAGGCCTGTAACTTTGAGAAGAAACACCAAGAAAATATTTTGTTATATAAAAATAAATTGGATTGTTTGTCCAACTAGAATGAATAGGAATTAGAGATCTTCTTATAGATTATCTTTACTATAAAAACTAATGGACTATTTACCCTGCTAGAATGAATAGGAATCACAGATCTTACTATAGGTTATCTTTACTCAAATAACTAATGAATTGTTTTCCCTGTTTGAACATTTGAACAAATAGGAATCGTAGATTGTTTATATATAGACAGTTGATTATATTATGATAATAATACTATAAAATAGCCATCTACCTTTGAAGCTGTCAGCCCTTTTTATTCATCCTTACTATTATTATCTTTATTGCTTTTGACATGGCTTATTCTCTATGCCATTACGATGATAATAGTGAGCATCACATGTTAGATCTAGGACGTAATTCAATGTTTTGATAAAATTAGTATAAATTAGTAGATAATAAGTTTTAGATTCGACCACTTCAAAGGATATTTTTCTCTTATTCTTTAAGTTTTCACACTGTGTTTTATTTTTCTTGAGAATAAATATTTTGATTTGTTTTAATTTCTTATAGATTGACTCATATTTATGTTTCAGCGATTCATGGCATTGAAATTGGATTCATGGGTGGGCCCATTTCTCATGCTGGTATTAGCACTTCTTAAAGGCCATTGTCAATAGAGGATTACTCGGCTGCATCATCAACTTAGGTTTTTCCTTTTGCCCTTTTCTTTTCCCTTATTTAAAAACTTAGGGTGTGGAATTTTGTCTTTTGCATGTATTTCTGTATTTATTTTAAGTACTTTTTTGTCAAATTGTTATGATTGACAATCAACTACTAGGATTTTCCATGGATGGTAATGATTACAAGGAAGTTTCTATCATTAAAGTTGATGTGTTTGGTGAGGTTGATGTGAATGATTAAACATGAAACCTAGTATGTACATGATGTTTAGATTGTTTTCATGATCGCTTTGTGTGACCACCATGCTTTGTTTAGTGTGTTTTTTGTTTATACCCCTCTATGATGAACTTTTAAGAGTAATTTTATAGATTTGGGGTCTTTAACATTGGTATGCATTTCATTACTGTATTTTGTTGCTTTAAATATCAATGAACTACAATAAAAATTGAGATTGATAGATTAAATAATTTATGTGATAATTTATTACATTATAATATTCTTTCCCTTCTATCTATAAAAGATGTCCAACACACATCTGTTTTGTCTAACAGACTAAAAACCCTTTTAAAAAACATTTCTCATATTGACTATGATACAAATCAAATTGAGAGAGAGAGAGAGCCTAATCTGCAACAAGTACTCCCTTGACCATAGTCTAAGTAAGCAATAACAAATTCAAACATGTTTATTTTTATTTTGCAAAACAAAACTTATCTTATAGTTTGCGATGTTGCAAACATCATTTTCATTCAAACTCTCTAAACAGTCATTCAAAATAGTTTTTACTATATTTGAAATTGAAACAAAGAAAACTCTGAAATTAGCCCTTAATATTTGTCTACAACAAAACTCTCTGTCATGAAGTATTAAGAAGGAAAACTATTGTTCTTTTATTGAAATTGGAAGGAATTGTTGATACAAATCTCAAAATGCTTCTAAAATCTGCGTTACAATGTTCTTCATCCTGAAAGAGCCTGGAAAAGCTACAATACCAGCTGAGAGAAAGAAAAGAACTAGGAAAGAATATAAAAGAAGCCTTGAGAGTAACTGAAGAGCTGATGAAGAACATTTTGTGCCTCTTGAGACTGAGCTCTAACTTATTGTCCTTTCTTGCTTCTATCTTTATCTTGCATGATTGATTCATCCTGGGTCGAATTTGGTGAAGAATTAGATAGAGAAAGGCCTATAATAGTTGCAAACTGAGAGTTTGTGGGCCCAAACCTCTCCTTAACCCCATACATTTTCTATGTGGGCTCCTAAACTGATGATAAACTACTGCATTATCTTCCAAAATCCCCATTTTCAGGCCTCAAACTGAAAGCTCCACCTTTGCCTCCAAAACTAATCATGAACTGATTGTCCGATGCTATCAAGTTGTTGCATTATCCTTGATTTAATGAATGATCTAGGAGCTTGTTGACTTAACCAAGAGTTTGCTTTAGTCTTCTTTTCTCTCAACACTCTTAAATCATTGTCTTTATACTCATTATAAGGCTATGGATTGTCTTTTAGACCTTCTTTTAATTGTTGGAAAAAAGATAAACTAGGTTGATATGACTGTCCCTAAAAGATTGCTCTAAGAAATGGCTTTTATTGGGACTGTTATAACAATATTGCTATTCTATACCCTAGAAGCCTTGTCTTAAATCTTTTCAGTAGTTTTGACTTTGCTCTCTTGTCTTTCTCTCTATCAAAGTCATTGTCTCCCCTTGAGAATTCTCCCCTTGCTAGGTATTCCTTGAATGGACTGCATCTTTCTCCATCCCTTCACTGTCTTCATAAAGAATAGTCACTGTATTTACTCTTGATTGGTGTCTTTATCATGTGCCCTATGAAATCAACTTCTATCCTCTGTCACCTGGCTCTTTCTTGTTGTCATAGTCATGAGGTCCTTGCTTCTATATTTGCATCATAATATTGAATTGCTCTGAAGTTTTGTAAAAAAAACATCCCTAACCTCTGAATGCTTTGTGACCTTCAATAGCTCTAGAAAAGATACTAGGACATTGATTGTTTGCTTTGTTATTTTAGATTGAATATGGCTATCTCTATTATCATTTAGACCTGCTATCATTGCTTTGTCTTTGAATGACTATCCTCTTTACCTCATGCCTTAGATCTAAGGTTAGGTCTACTCACATTTTTTAATTCAGCTCTTTTGTCTTGCAGAAGCAACACTGTGCTTTGATAGAGATGTTTTTGCTAAAGATTGATAACCCCCATAAAGCTTGTGACTGTACTTTTGGAGTATTGTGTTTTATACATTCTTTACTTGAGCCCTTTTTATGGATAGGCTACCATTAGGGATTGCTATGATTACTGAAAGTAATCCTGCTTGCTGCTAAAAGGGCTTGTCAAGGCATTGATTGCAATGATCCATGACAAACTTTTTTCTCATCTATCTGTATTCTTTGTCCATTGGAATGCTCAAAACACTTTCACAAGTTTGGTAATTCCTTTGTAGAAGGCTTTCAAGGCCATGAAGTTGCGTTTGTTCAATGATTTGGTGTTACTTGGAGGCTTTGATACTATGCTTTGTTTCTTTGACACTGATGTATCTTTATGACTGTGTATGTAATGATCCTTGGTGAACATTTTATGTCATGCCTCCATGATATCTGGTAGGATTGATTGTGTTCTACCACAAATGCTACAATAGTATATTTATAATGCATCCTCTTTAATATACACCATATACACTAAACTATGACTTCAATCTTGATATCATAATGATTACCCTGTGTTCAATCCTTTATGTTGATTGTCAATCATCCCTTTCATGAACTGTACCTTTCGCTTCTTAGAATTGTCTTTTTAGGGCTTTTTATGACTAAGGCTGCCTCTTTATGCCTTTAGAATGAACTACTATTTACCTCTTTTGATGGTGAACTCTTGATACTTGGGCTCTTAAGCATTAATATTTCTGAGACAAATTTATTCTTTTATTTACTATTATTGCTTATTCACTTTCAAGTTTGCTCTTTAATCATGAAGAAATTCATTGCCACAACTTTTATATACTGCTCTATTTACTGTTAAGACCTTCCCTATTTTTCTCTTGAATCTATTATTTATTTCAAAGAGACTGAAAGGGACTGCAGCTTGATACTTTATTGTCTTTTCTTGTAAAAAATAAATGCATACATGTCATTTGACACCCATCTCTATTTTGTGAATCATCTCTGCTTTGTGTATGTTGATTAAGGTTAGCATTGGCCTTGTGATTCTTGATGCTATTGCAACCTTTATTAACTGTCACCTTTGGTATTTAAATCTCTAATATGCTCAAACAAAATAAATCAATTCAGTTCTTCATCTTTCATTATGATCTAGGGCTTCTCATTGTATACCACTGTGATAAACTTCTTTATTGAGTTGTATCATAGGCACTCTATGTAGGCTGCTCACACAACCCCTGTCATTCGCTTTTGACCTTATCATACTATCTTTATGAATTTATCATTGTATTTTCTCTTTAATAGTGACTATGCGAGGTCTACAACAAAACTCTATATGTCATATAACCATTGTGAATGAGTATTCATACTCATTTAATATCCTTGGACCGACTTGATAGCCATATATGCCTTGAAGTTGATCTTTTTATCCTTTGCTTGAGCTTTTTTAGACTTTGAGGGTTGCAACTTTCTCTTTATTTGTTAACTTGATTCTTTTGGATGTTATGTTCTATGTGCTGCTACTGCTTCGTGAAATCATGAAGAGACTGCCGCAACAACTCTGCTTCAACAACTACAATTTTCCATAATACATGTAGCCTTCAAGTATATAACAAATCACATTATTGCTATGATTATCCTTCGTTATGTTTGGGACAAAAGCTTACTCTGTATCCTTATCATTTCACTGTGAAGATGATCCATCCTTGATCACATCTCCTTTAGTCACAATATTGACTACTTATTAATGCTCTGTTTAAAAATGCAACAATAATGAACATTGTTCAACTCTTATCTTTTGATATAGGTGTTTCTCTCTTTATTTTGTGTAGGGTTATGTCATTGTGTGCTCAAAGGATGCTTTTTTTATAGTGATATATGTGATTTGTGGACTAGAATGGGTTGTGCTATTGTTGTCCTTGAATAGGTTGACTCATTGCTTGCCATGGGCTATCCTTCCATCTTTAATGGCTGCCTTTGATTGTCATTTATCTGTGCATATCTCTTATTGGACTCTCTTTGTCTTGTAGAAGCTTCATATGACTGTCTTCACCTTGATCTTGATGTGCTTGTATGTGGAGGCTTGGAAATAAAAAGATGGACTATTATTTTCTCATGACTTAAAAAAATTATCAGCAAACCTTCCCTATTCCTATGACAGTCTAATACAAGTTATCAAGCATTCTTTCCTTCAAGGGTTTATATTGTCAAAGGTGCGAGTCCATGTTTTTAAACATGTGAACTACTCTTCAAGAAATTTCATTCATTCTCTCTTCAAGAAATTTCATTCATTCTTCATCATAGATTTTGGACTGATTTTCTTTAAAAACACATAAACAAAGAGGTAAAATCCTCTATATACATGCAAAAATTAATCTCTGTCATGAAACACGAAGAGGGTGTGAATGTAAAAGAAGAACCTGCATAGAGCTTGCTAAGACTTTGCATGATATGGTCCATTGTAGTTGGCACGTGGCTTCTCTTAACCTTTTCATGCAAACTCCTTCATTGAAGAGGCTAACTTCACGTTCAAACTCTTTGAAGTAACCCTTTGACTGCTCCTTCATTTTATGAGTGCTCTTCCTTACGCATGACCCATTACATAGATCAGATGACTGTTTTTTTGTGAATCTTGATATATTTATCTTTGATGTTGTAGTAGACATGTGAAACTTTGCATGAGAACCTACTCACCTCAATACTTCATTCTCATGAAAGAAATCAGAGTAGACATAAAATGAAGCCCTAAATGCATACAAAACTGTAATGTACCCTTTTTGAATTTATCTTAATTTAGTCCTGAATCAACAATTCTAACTTAAAATGAGATTTGTAATACATTCATAAATATAATTTAATGGATTCTAAAGATATTTTTACTATCATAATGCTAAGAATAATTTTAGAAGATGGAACTTATCTTGATAACTTTCCCTGATTATGCTGATCATAAACCTCCCCCATAAAATGATTATCCTCTTCTTACAAATTGCTCTAGAACTCTTACAATCTCCTCATAAATCTTTCATAAAATTCCTCACTATCTACTCCTATATTATATATTGATTTCCATATGCTCAGAAATCTCTCATTGCACAACTTGTTTCACCCTTCAATGTGGAGCATCGATATAGTATTGGGTCCTTCTGATCAGTGATATGAACTTCTGTGACAAAGTCTTCCTTGATCGGTAATGTCATCTCCTCGTGCATCCATATTTGGTATTTTTGTCGTCATTCTGATGCATTCAGATTTGAATAAAATAAATATATAAACTCTTCTATCTTCCCCCATTAGAATGATATTGATGTCTCTTAAATAAGAAGTGAAAAGATGTGAATGTGAACAATTGCCCTCCCGACAGGAGATCACATCCCATATGAAAAGCTAATTGATGCTAATGATTAGTTAATTAATGTAAGCATATATTATCTTTCCTTGGCCATGAATGAGGGAATGCTTCTACATGTATCGCTTGTTATTGATGAGTATATTTACTTATTAATTATAATCCGATGTTCATAATTAATCATACAATTGATCTTTGGGTTTGATAAGGCATATCGATTGGTTTGATGCTACCAACTACAATGTTAATCTATACTTTACCAAGTTGATTATTCTTTTCATCTTATAGATTTTGTCTTAGGGAATATATTGGTTTATTAGTCAGATTGTTCTCAGTGATGATATTAACCTTCATTTCCCTTAGTCCCTCTTGGTGTGTTTGTGTGTGTTACCTGATTAATACTTGACCTTGTCATGAAGAAATCGTACCTCTTCATGGTAATCGATGTTTATTATCCATATATTCTAATTTGTTTTTTTCCTAGCATTCCCCCCCATTGACAAATGAGAGTTGGTTCCTAATATATCTCTGCCCCTCGATGGAATGGTTTCTTGAGAGGGATTACATCTCTTCCAACATCCATCACACCTTTTAATTATTTATCAGTTGGATATCAATCATCATTTGCCTCCTTGACTAAGTCAAATCTAACTAGTTCTGATTACATTGTTGCCTTGTCAATATTCCAACGTTGTTTATTGTCCTCTACCACCTCATGTTTGCTAATATATAACATTCATTCTAAAATGTATGTATTCTTCCTTTCATGATACACTGCCTTTTGAATCCACTCTTGTTGAATATCATTGTCTATTGTTGAGGGGACAACCTCTGACACCAACAGTTTGCTTAATATTTGATATAATAATTAACTTTATTTATTGATCAAAATGAGTGCTATTCTATTATATATTGTTTTTTTATTGAATATTTGTTTTCTAAACTTATTTATTATTATATTTGTTTCTAATTACATTGTTATGGGAATGAATGTTTACTTATTAATTAATTATTGATCAATTACAGTTACACAATGTTATTGATCAAACATTTAAATCACTATTTTATTTATATGTAATATTTAAATATTAAGACAGGCCGGGTGAAGAGATCCCCCCCAAACACTTGATGAGCCCTTAAAAATTTGGAGGAAAAAATAGTTGAACAAAGAACATATTGAATTGCTGATAAAAAAGAGAGATAATGTGATCACTCCTGAATCAAGCCGCTTTGATAAGCAGTACAAGGTTACTCTCCCGGATCAGACCATTATGCCCCAAATTTCGCATCTTCGAGAAAGAGCACTTGTTGGTAAGTTTTGGAAATCTTATCCTTCATCTGATGATTTACTGTCATGGGCCAAGAAAGGTTGGAAAGGGGTTAAGGAAATTTTCTACATTGATAGTGGATTAGGGTTTTTTATTGCAATATTTCATTCAAAACACTTTAGGGATACGACCCATAAGCATAAGGGTTGGTTCTATAAGGGTTTTGGTCTTTTCACTGTCCCATGGGTACCAAACTTCAAGACGGATTCTGCAATCTGTAAATTTGCCCCCTTCTGGATCTCCTTTCCGTCCTTGCCTTTGGAATATAGAGATTTAGAGTCGATTGAGCTATTTGTAAACCAGATTGGAATTTTTATCAAGCATGATCTAATTCCTTTTGAATTTACTCATCTTCCAATTCGAGTATGTTTGCTTCTGGACACGTCAAAATTGGTACCAGATAATTTATCAGTTGTTTCCAAATTTGGTACCTGGAAACAAACCATCATTCTTGAAGAACCTGAAATAATGGTTTCTCATTTAGACGTTCTAGGACATTTTAATGTTCAATGTCAACAAGATTTGCATCAAACAATCAAAGTTTGCGATGATCATTCTACAGATCCATCTCTTTTTTTATTTGCCTCTAGTCCAGGTGTGGATTTGCATGACAATCCTATTCCCATTCAACACATTCAAACTGATAACAACCATATTAATCATGCTAGGACAACCATTTCTGAGCATACGAGCCAGTCCCGAAAGCAGGAAATGCAGATATTGGCTTCTGAAAGGACTAATTCACCCAATATATTCTGAAATTGGAATTGGTTAGTATCTGCACTAAAACTTTTTAATCAGAAGGAGCAAGGATTGAATTACACCATCTTCTTATGCTCATATGCCCCAATTGAAATTGGTAAAACTTTTGTGGCCAGAATGTTATCTCCCTCTCGAAATCTTAAGGGTGTGGGTTTTTCTTCTCTGTACTCTCCAAGGAAGGCAAATGATTCCTTCTCAAAAATCTCTAGTAAAACAAATATGCTGGCCTCCAGATTGCCTACATCTAGTCGGTTTGTAGAATTATTTGATGCCTCTAAGGAAGATAGTTGTAATCTTGTCCCATGTTACAAGAGGCTACTACAAGGATGTGAGAAGCTGGGTGTGTAGAGATCAACAAATATCCTAGGCCAAGTAACCAATGTCTGGCTATGTCCAGCTAGGGCTACTCAAAGGTTCGAGGACCCTAAGGTACAAAGATCATATGTCAATTGGTTAATACATGGACTCCAATTCTCCAACCAGAATGATCAAGTTTTGACTTTCACCAATTCCTTATACTTGCATGCATTAGCTAAAATTGGTAAAACTTTTGTGGCCAAAATGATATCTCCTTCTCAAAACTTTAAGACCATGGGCTTTACCTCCTTAGTCTCGCCAAGGATGCTGAATGCTTTATTTTCATAAATCTTTAGTAAAATAAATAAGATGGCCTCTAAACTGTCTACATCTAGTCGACCTCTTGATCTTATGAATGCCTTCAAGGAAGATAATAGCAATTGTTTCCCATGTCCAAAGAGGTTAATACAATGGCATGAGAAACCAGATGTGTAGAGACTGCCAGATAATCTAGACCAATTAGATAATTATTGGCTATGCTCAGTTCGACCAGTTCAGTGGTATGAGGAACCCAAGGTTCAAAAATCATTAGATAACTTAGATCAAATTGCCAATGAAATGTTACATTCGGTGGGCTCCCAATTATTTGATGAAATTGCTGAAGAGGTTCTAATCGAGGATGATCAATTGCTTTCATATAACCTTACAGTTATGTCCACAGGCTCTCATGACTCTCATTTTGACATTCTGCCTAGCATTATGGATGTTGAGGGCAACACTCACCAACAAGATTGTGAAAGCCAACAAGATCCTGCATATGATTTCTCACAATCTCTATCAATCTCCCAATCTCCTGCATGCCTCTCTCCGACATCTAATTTACCAAAACCTAGAGGGAGAAAACCAAAATCAGCCAAATTGAAAGAGGAAATAGCAGCTGGCATTTAGTCCACTTTAGATGGTAAATTCATTGTCATTAAAAGGTTGAGGAGGGCATGTTTCTCTCCTCGTCTTCAATGAGAATCATTTCATGGAATGTCAGAGGCATTAATGCCTCTAACAAAATAAATCGAATTAAGCTCCAACTTGATTTGTCAGTAGCTGATATCATTATGTTACAAGAAACCAAAACTTCTCAGGATACATTCCATAACACTATTCACAAGTGGGCAAAATGGAAATCATTACATGTCCCGGCCCAGGGAGCTTCAAGAGGGCTTATAGTTATGTGGAACCCTAAAATAATAAATGCAAAAATAGTAACCACAGGGAACAATTGACAGCTATTGAATATTCAAAACTTTGATCTGTCTTTCATACTATTTAATGTTGAGGGACCCATTAGTACACTTGACAAAAAGAGGCTCTGGGATACAATAGCAACAACTATCAATCAGTTTGCAGATCACAACATTATTTTGGGAGGTGACTTCAATGCTATTATCTCCCTCCAAGAAAAAAGAGGGGGTATTTGTCCTCCAATAAGGACTATTGAAGATTTTGTGGGTTTTATCTCTGATAATGCATTGACAGATATAGTGCCGAAAAAGGGTTTTTTTACATGGACAAATAGGAGAAAGAACTTTTCACAAATAGCTGAGAGATGGGATAGATTTCTCATTTCTCAACAATGGTTGGTACAAAATTTCCAATTTGAATAAGAGATTCTCCCTCTTATCTGCTCAGACCACTTTGCCATTTCATTGAATATCTCTCCCAAGACTTCAACTTGTGTTCATCGACCTTCGTTCAAATTTGAAAGGATGTGGTTCAGACATCCTCATTTTCTCCCCCTACTTCGTCAATGGTGGGTGAGTGCACCATTTCATAACGGAAATAAAATGCTTCAATTCTACAAGAAAATGCAATATGTTAAATCTCAAATTAAAGTATGGAATGCTACAATTTTTAAGAATATTTTTCAGGAAAAAGATAAGGTGGCAAAAGAGCTAGCAAAAATTCAGGATCATATCATTATGCAGGGCATGGATAATGCCACTTATGACAAGCAAAAACATCTACAGACAACTTGGGAAGAGCTATGTAAGAGAGATGAAGTCTACTGGAAGCAGGAGTCTAGGGAACTCTAGTTGAAAGAAGGAGATATGAATACAAAATTCTTTCACGCGTCAACTAAAGCAAAAAGAGTGGCCTCCTCAATATTTGAGATTAATGATACTATCTCAAGTACTAAGCTGACAAAACCTCAGGAAATTCAAGATGAAGGAGTGAATTTTTTTAAAAGTTTGCTTGCTCCTCACCTTAGTAACACACAGTCAGCATCTAATGAACAAGAAGTCTTAGATGTTATCCCAAATATCATCTCCCAATGTGACAATGAGGATCTCATGAAACCTTTCACTCTTGAATAAGTTTGTGGAGTGTTGTTTTCACTTGCCCCAGATAAAACCTCGGGCCCTGATGGGTATACAACCCTTTTCTTTCAAAAATGATGGGATGTCATAGGTTTTGATTTGTTGGTAGCACTTGAAGAGTCAAGAAGAAGTGCTTCAGTGCTGAAGATGTCCAATGTTACCAATGTAGCAATTCTGCCCAAAGTTAGAGTACCAAAAAAGTTTGTGGATTTTAGGCCTATCTCCTTGTGTAATATCATTTATAAAATTCTCACTAAGGCTATTTATAGAAGATTGCAAAAACTCATTCCAAAACTTATATCACTTGAATAAGGGGGCTTTGTCCCTGGGAGGGAAACTGTGGAAGGAGCATTAGTTGCACATGAAGTTCTCCACTCTGTCCAAACTGCCCAAATGCCATCTTTTATTGCTAAGCTTGATATGATGAAGGCCTATGATAGGGTAAATTAGAATTTCCTCTTAAAAGTTCTCCACAAATTTGGATTCTCTGATAAATGGTGTAAATGGATTAGAGCATGTATTTCGGGAGCGTTCTTCTCAATCATTATCAATGGGACACCTTCAAGTTTCTTTGCAGCTACTCAAGGTGTTAGGCAAGGAGACCCACTATCCCCTTTCTTGTTCATCATCATGGCAGAAGCGCTTAGTAGATTGATCAAAGTTAATAATGAAAAGGGCATTTGGCAGGGTATCCTCATTCCCAATACTCCAATTTCAGTCACACAAACTCTTTGTGGATGACACTCTTCTATATGGAAAATCCAATATAGCAGAGGCTAATCAAATTAAGAAAATTTTGGAATCCTATACATCAGTTTCAGGTCAGCAAATTAATGTTCAGAAATCAAAGGTATTTATCTTCAACACAAAACCTGCAATTAGTAGAAAGATCATTAAAATTTTGGGATTCAAACTAGAAGATTTGCCTTGCTCGTACCTGGGTATTCCTTTCTTCATGGGAGTTAATAAATCATCTTATTGGAAAAATGTGCTTGAAAGGATTAAATCAAGAATTTCATCTTGGCAAGTCATATGGATGTCTCTCTCAGGCCGCATCCTCCTTATCAAAATTGTTTTGGCCTCCATACCTAATTACTACATCTCTGTCCTTAAGGCTCCAAAATCAGTTGTCATGAAGATCCAAAAAATTATTAGAAGTTTTTTATAGAAGGGTAATCTTTCACAAGAAAATAAAATTCCATTAATTTCACTCACCAATATGTCACATGGAAAGGCGGTGGGAGGAGTAGGATTGCATGATCTCACCAAACGAAATAAAGCATTTGGAGGTAAATTGGTATGGAAAATATACTCCAAGTCTAATGCAAAATGGTGTCAAATCATGCAATCGAAGTATCTAGACTCTTCAAACTCGCTAAGAATCCTCACCATTGCTAATCCTCCAAATGGATCTGCAATGCAGAACTTTATGATGTCCTCTAGATAATTGGTAACCACGTATGTTTATTGACAAGTTAATAATGGAGAGTCAATTCATTTCTGGAATGACTCATGGAATGGACACCCTCCATTAGCACAATGTCAACATCTGCAAGAAATAATTCTTATTCTCACTCATGTATGGGGTGAGAAACTCATTGACTATATCCATGGAATTGAATTACATTCAGGAAAAGCCATTTGGAAAGATTTTTCGCATACTATCACTGATATTAATCAAAAGTAGATGTTACAAAACCTTTTGGATCAAAGGATTGTATTCCTCTCAGATAAATAAGAAATTTTTTTTTGGGCTCCTTCCAAACAAGGTGTATTTTCAGTTAAAAATGGATATGCAACTTTACAACATATGATGGAACAACAACAGAACCAAAGAGCTTTTAAATTCTGTTGGAATAACAAGGTTTTGCCTAAAGCAGGTTGCTTCTCTTGGTTGGCAATTCAAAATAAAATCTTAACTAGTGATAGACTAGTCAAGCTACAAATTTCGCAACCATTTCTTTGTGTTCTGTGTAATAAAGAAAGTGAAACAGTTGACCATTTGTTTGTTCAGTGTCCATTTGCTCAACAATGTTGGTTATTCATTTTGAATAGATTGCAAATTTCATTGCCTTTCCAAACACAATTTGGGATTTGTTTAAGTCCTGGCCTACTCTGTTTACCTCCTCCACCTTTTCTTGTATTTGGCACATCATTCCAGCATCAGTCATTTGGTCCATCTGGTGGGAAAGAAATAAAAGAGTTTTTAAGAAAGTGTCTTTGTCTGTTGATAAAGTTTTGGAAGTCATCGAGAAATCAGTTTCAGACCTAGTTAATGTTCACATTCATTCCCATTTTAACATTTCTTCATTATTTTTGTCTTGGGATTCTTCCATTATCAGGAATTGGAAGCACATTTTATCACCATCTAACTCCAACTTGTCATCTTCTAATAAATTGATTAAGGTTGATAGATCTAACATTTCATGGCTACCCCCTCATCGAGATTTTGTCAAAATTAACTTCGATGGTTCATCAAGAGAGAATCCAGGTGACTTAGGGGCTGGAGTTTGTATTAGGGATCATATGGGCAATTTAAAAGCATTCAAATCTTTTGTATTGCCTCCAAGATCCAATAATATGGTAGAGGTGCAAGTGTTATTGGAATGATTGATCCTCGCAAATAAATTGGGTTACCTAAAAGTTCATGTTGAAGGGGACTCCTCTCTAATTATTAATGCTTGCATACATAGGAAAACATTAAATTTGAGGATCAACTATGTTCTTGAACAAGTTTGGTCTCTGCTAGATTCATTCGAAGCATTTCATATTTCGCACACTTATAGGGAAGGTAATAAAATGGCAGATATACTTGCATACATGGGCTGCGATGGTCTTCAAGTTGAATCGATCAAGGACAATCACGAGTTAAAGGATTCCACAATTAAAAAACATTCTATGGGATGAGATTTTGTGTGTGATCAGACATGGTAACCACCATTGTTAATCACTTAAATGCCATTTAACTTCACTTGCAAGAATGACTTCGAACCAGGGTGAATTAATCGCTAGCACGACCGCATGTGCAAAATGTATTAAATTAGTCCCTCGTCATCTTTGCATACATGACTACATCCTTGGCGCGTGTGAGATGTAATCCGAAAACACCTCGTTCATGGTTTAGTAAAGCTGTCACATGCGAATTCTTGCAAGCAGGAAGAGTTCATAATTACAATATAGACAGTCGAGCCAGCTATTAAACATCACTTCCTCCACCTAAAAGGGATTCTTCCCTCGCAGGCTAAATTGGTTTGTGCATAACACATGTTTTGAAGAGGGAAAACAGACAAAACTCCGGATTAGGGCTCGCTGACTTCAATAGAAGGAAGATTGCAAATGGACTCTACTTGCACAACATGTCGCAGAGAGCACACGAAGTATTTGCCGTACAACTACAAAGTCTTCTTAGCAATGGAAGAGTGGGAGAGACCCTTCATGGAGCACATTACAAACATTTTTTCTGGGACAAGTATTCCAAATTCAATCATACCAAATTAGGGGGAGCATCAAACAGGTGATTGGTGAAGAAATCATGTTTCCTCAGGCAAGACAGGCCATCTTCCCTTTATAACTTATCTCTATTTTCTTGTCAAATGTTTTTGACTTGCTCCAATCCCTTTCAATGCTTGAGTTAATTGCTGCCAAAGTTGTCAAGCATGAATTTCTGCCTGGTAATAAACTTCTCCTTGCAGCCTAAAGATATGACTTGTGGGAGGGTAACACCCACATTGGAGGCATTTTTCCGTGGCATTTCCTCCTATCAAGACATGTCTTTGTGTCAATTTATGATAACGTTAAACATACGCTAGAGATGCATAGCTTTTCTTATATCCAAAGTGCTCTGGATAGACACCGTAGGGAAATAGGGTAGGAATTGGTTACTTTGGTTAAGAAAAAGTCGAATGCCCTGCTGATTCTGTTAAATGCAAAACTTCTCGAGGTGAATCCACCCCTGCGATCTGTAGTGCCAGATTTGAATGTTGCCTTAGGACCTGTGCTATCACAGGGCTCTAATGAAGCTACAGGGTTAGCTCAAATTCCACCCATAATTGACAGAGGCATGGTGCAAGAACATCAAGATGAAAACATCCAGCCGATGGATGGGTAAAGTAGAGGGTAAATTCGGTACCTGTTTTGATAAGCATAACTATGGATGTTGGATGAATCCATTTTTAAAACTGTTGAGGATGGCCAAGTTGCGAAATTATAAGCCTACGTGCAATATTAACTATCCCAAGTAACAGGTGTTAGTCTCTTCATTTATTTCCATCGGTTCAACAGAACCGATGGTAGAGACATTTTGTTAACCAGCTAGGTTGAACTAGTAATGGAGGCTCCTTTTGAACCGGTTAATACGACAAGCATTCCGGTATTAAAGTTCTGGTATTATACATCTAACAACCAGTTGTGGCAGCTTTACTTGGTTTCTTCTTTTATTTCCACCAGTACAACATAACCGATAGTAGAGACATTTTGTTAACGAGTTGGGTAGTACTGGTAATGGAGGCTCTTTGAACCGGTTAATATGAAAGGAATGCCGGTATTAAAGTTTCAATATAATACAACCGACAATCGATTGTGGTATCTTTAATGTGTTCCGGTAACCAGAATCGCGCTCCCCAAGTTTTCATGATATCTGATTGTGGGGGTAGTTTTTAAAGGTTTCTTATAGATTTGTCTTGTCCTGCTACTCTCAACTTTGGCCTCTACGAGGTTTGTACTATGGGCAGACCTTTTTTCCCTTTGGATCTTTGGGGGGTCCCTTCTTATAGCCTTGATTTCTCTTTTCATTGTATTTGATCAAGGACATATGGTTTTCTTCCTGATTCTTTCCCTATTGAGCTCTTGAATCAGTTATCTTATTAATATATATCAGTGGCTTGCCACTTTTGCCAAAAAAATAAATTAAATAAATATTTATTTATAATATTTTTAAATATAATATTAATTTATTTTTATTTAAATATTTCAAGAATGTTAATTAATAAATAATATTTAATAAATAAATAAATATTTAATAATTTCAAGTAATTATTTGTTGATAATTTTTATATTAATCAATAATAATTATCTCATTTAGGATATAATAATGATCAAGGAGGGGACATGACAAAGACAGATGGCTTTCAACTCCAACTTCCCTCCAAATCTCAAAAGATGTTTTTTTGCCTTTATTCAACGTGAAAATACATAAATTTGGAGAATGAAAGCTTTTAATCAAAATGAGGAGGAAATTTAATGTTTATGACTTGATATATAGGGACTAAAGGTATTTTGACTATAATTATTGACCTGGAGGAAAAAAATAGGTAACAATTAGTTTTAATATATTATTGTTTGAGACTTTTGTTCAAGTTCCTACGCCCTTTGATTCATGCTGCTCTTCTTTAAAATTAATTGGTTTTTATTTTCCCATCGATTTGTCTCCCAAAGCAATGGGATGGACTATCTTCACTCTTGTTTTTTCCCTAATAATGTCACTGCCTATGGATTCTTGATCTTTTCTTTTCACATCCCATACCTCTCTATTTTGCTATGACCCTCATGATTGTCTTTGTCTCACACATGACATCATTAATAATTATTTACCATTCAATACATAGACCCTAGATTGAAAGTCATTGCACATAGGAAAAATGCAGATGCCACAATGGTCCAATAGCTCATATTTAATTGCAAAATATTTTATTATTTAATATCAATGCATATAAATGTTGAATGCTAGACACTTGAGAATGAACCCTGCAATATTTCAAGACCCATCTCTAGTTGCTAAGTCATTTATAGTAGTGTTGTTCTTGGGAAATCAAAGCAACACAGGTGATGAGACACTAGATATATGGTTGAATGAGGTATAGATGTCTAAAAATATGGAAAACACTTTGGTATGCAACATGAACAAAGACTAGGATGAACAATTTGCTCAATTTAGGTGCATAATAAATGATTAACATTCCTTCAAGAAATTGAACAAATTTCCTTTTATGTGAACCATAGAGTAAAGTTTGACTGATTAATAATAAATGCAAGAGAAAGGTCCATATCCAAATCATGTTATCTTTGTTTCTGTTCTTACTGATGCAAGAGGAAGTTACCACAATCTTTTAAGTAATGCAGCTCTAGTGTCAAAGAATGCAATGCTTTGATGTTATGATTCAAAATTTATGTATTGCACCCATAGTAGAACATTTGTTATGATAAAAATAAAATATTATTTGTTACTTTTCAATATGAATATAATGCAAAATTGCTATTGATTATTTGTTCAAAACTTAACCTACTTGAAATGACTTTTTCTTTTTAGTGGAAATTTTGTTTATGACATTGTTTGAGATTTGTTTGTTTGATGCAAAACTAAAGATTCCCTAATAGGATATAAACTTCTCCCGCCTCCAATAACTTTTACTTTAGGTTGGATTTTTGTTAAGGCCCATTTTGAAATCTGTTTTTGTTACAAAAGTAAAGATTTCCTAATAGGATATATACTTCTCCTGCTTCCAATGACTTTTACTTTAGGTTAGAGTTTTGTCAAGGACCTTTTTGAAATCTGTTTATCTGTTACAAAATTAAAGACTCATTAATAGCCCTTTCCTTTCTAATTCCATGCGGATTTATTTTTGGTTTACAAGTCTTTCTAGAAAATTTAATCCATAGTTTGTGTTTCGTTGATTTGTTGAACCTGCAATTTTTTTTTCATTTTAGCAACTAAATTATAGATTCTATGAGCTAGAAGATTATGGTTTAGTGGTTCACCAATATGATTCAACTATTCTAAAGGGCATGGGTGGAGTGATTGGTTAAGATAGCTTATTTTTTGCATTAAAATTGTTAGGGGCCAAAAATAGATTATCTTGATAGGAAGGTTGGTTATTTCATGAGGTCATGTTTTCTAACAGCCTAAAGAATGATCAATAAGCCAAGGCCATTGTTTAAGGTTTGTGTCTCGTTTTTTTTTGCATTTTTTTTAGTTTACGTTTTATTTATTAATTTTGATCTCAACACTAAATTTAAAAATCCCAATTCTGACCATGATTATATAATAACTCCAATTTATCTTGAAATTTCATGGCGAGCGAAGGTGGCGAATTCGGTAGAGTCAGTAGCAGCATCAGGCTTCTAACCGGCGAGCAGGTTGCTATGGCTCTGATCCAAGGTATGGGAGGTCAGGGGAAGATTAGATCATGGAGTGACGAAGCCGACGAAGCCTTTCCAATCGAAGCAATGAGGAACCAGATTGTTGGCAAGCGACCAACTCTTGAGTCAACAACAAGGAAAGATCAGATCCTAGGCCGGCCATGGAAGGTGGATGTACCTAATCCCGTGCAGAGAAGATGTAGGGATCTAAGACCACAGAGGAAAATAGATATTAGTCATCCCTACACAAATAGTAACCTCAGGTCAATAAACTTGCAAGCATGGAAGAAGAATGGCTTTTCATGGAGCAATGATGGTTGGATTCGCAATGCGAAGCTTCCTGCTACTGAATTGGCGCACAATTGGAATTCAATATCAAATCCTAATTCCTCTGTATCAGAGATAGAAAGATTTAACATCCCTAATTGTCATAGGCAAGGTTTCAACCCTCCACCAGGTAATGGCCCTAAAAAGTTTTGGAATGGGTGGTTTAGGCAAGACAGAACTTCGTGAGCCGATCGTGCAGATGTCTGGCGGTCCATTGCTCTGGCCAGAAACCATCGATCTAACTTGGATAGAGTGGGGCAAAATGAACCCTGACAAAGATACCAACCATCGGTTTATCCAAACATTCACAAACCGGTAAGGAAAATCTCGAGACCCACTATTATTTTGGATGATAACAAGATCAATTTGGCTAGGTCAAATCTTCAAGATTACCGTTTTTTTACTAAATGGGGTGGAGGTAAATGGTTAAGGGGAATTTTGAGAAATGGTGTAGATTGCAATGGGGGCAGGACATTAACTTTAATGTTCTTCCGAATGATTATTATTTGATTGAGTTTATGAAAAAAGAGGAAATATGGAATGCTAAAAATAAATGTCCTTGTACTTTGGATGGGATTGGAGTGCATATTATTGATTGGAAACCTAATTTCAATCCCTGATTTCATACCTTACCAGAAAGCACAGTCTGGTTAAGGCTATACAACTGCCCATTGGACTATTGGCACGTTGAGATTATTAAAGACATCTGCAAAGAGCTTGGTACTTTTGTATCTGTCGATGACATTTTGGAGGATAGGGTTTGGGGTAGTTTTATTAGGATATGCATTAATATCGGCCAAATTTCCAGAATCCTAGAAGAAATCAAAATTATTGGTGTCAGCAAGGTATGGATTCAAAGGATCGACAGAGAAGATCAGCTGCACCTTTGCCCCAAATGCTTCTCAAGGGAACATATTGGCTTTGAATGTGAAGTTTCAGCCTCTATCTTAAGAAGTTATGCTTGTGCGCAAACTAAGTCGACTGATGTGAAGTCACATAAGGAAAATACATAAAAACTGGGAACGAATGATGTAGAACAATCTCGGTAGCTAGTATGAAGGAGGTGGAAATTAATAATCGTGTTTGCAATTCTCCCCTCATTGTAGCTAGCTTGCAACAGATCTATACTGACAACAATGATAGTGCTCAAGCTCTACTAAATCTATTGGAAGATGCTAAATCCCTTCAAAATGAAATTGCAACAGAGCTTGCAGCTTCTCTATCCTCAAAATCCACTAAGGCCGATGAATTTAGGGTGATGGAGGATGAGAATATTCCCCCTCTGCCAGTTGATCCAAATGCCTCTAGTGATTTGGGCAAGAAAGGCATCACCACTGACTTGGAAGAAGGAGAAATTGTTTCCTTTGCCTCGGAATGGGAAGAAGATTTTGAACCAGTTGCCAACCTTATAATGGATAATACTGCAAAAGGTTTTGGGAAGACTGCTTCATATATTAATGTTCCAAACTTTAAACCAAAGGGCAAAAGGGGGCACAAATCAAGGAAAACAATGCTGAAAATTGCAGGTGCGTCCAGTGGGCAGTCCAAACTTAATTTAGGGAAGGGGACCCCCCTTCCCCAGGATCAATGAGGCTACTATCTTGGAATGTCAGGGGCCTTAATGCCCCTAACAAATGGCGCTTAATTAAGCACTAGATTGATGAGACTAAGGGAGATATTTGGGTATTACAAGAAACTAAATGGAGTAAGGCTAAGTTAGAAAAAAAAATGAAAACATGGAAATAATGGAAAGGTTTATTGAGGCAATTCGAGGGGGCCAATCTGGAATCCTATGAATGTTAAAATCACACTCCTTGGAGAAGATAAATATTGGCAACATTGTCTGCTCACTAGTTTATGCAAAAATGAGAGTTTTGATCTCTTTAATGTCTACGAACCTTCTACTGCTAATGACAAATGAGAGCTTTGGGCACTTCTATCAAACAGATTCCAAAATATTTCTAAGGGCATCTGTGTGTTTGCAAGTGACTTCAATGCTATCCTGGCAGGTAATGAAAAGAAGGGTGGTATTCAGAGGATTGGTACGGTTCAGAAAGACTTCCACGAATTTGTAGAAAAGAATTATCTTTTGGATGTTGCCTCGAAGAATTGAACCTTCACATGGACAAATAGGAGAACCGGTTTCATTAACATTGCAGAATGTCTAGACCGGTTTCTGATGGCCGGTGATTGGCTTGAAAAAAATCTTATTCTTGAATCAACTATTCTACCCCTTGTAGGATCAGATCATTTCCCCATTTGCCTAAATGTATCTATAGGACAATCTGAGGGTGGCAACCCTTTGCGGTTTGAGATGATGTGGCTCAGAGTGCCGAAACTACATGAATTGATAGCAACATGGTGGAATGAGCCGGTACTAGGAAATAACTCGAGGTTGTTCAAGATAAATAAGAAGCTCAAGTATATTAAGATCAAAATCAAAGAGTGGAATTTGAGTCAATTCCAAAACATCCATAAGGAGAAACTCAGGGTCACGGTAGAGCTGGAGGAAATAACCAATTCTATCATAAAGATAGGCCTGAATGAAGAACTTTTCAAAAGGGAGAGCTCTCTTAAGACTGAACTAAATGAAATTCTTCGGCATGAAGAAATTCACCGGAGGCAAAAATCTAGGGAACTTTGGCTCAAGGATGGGGATAGAAACATCAAGTTCTTCCATAGATCAGTTATTGCCAATTGAAACATGAACAGAATATCAGAGATTGTAAGGCCGAATGGTAGTATTGCCAGGGACTATGAGGATATTGCCCGGGAAGCAATAAGACATTTTGAATCTCTGATGAATGGTAAATGCTAGAGTGTTCAGGAAGCAAGAAACAAAATTCTAGACTCAATCCCTTCTATAATCACTGAAAGATACAATAAAGAGCTCTTCAAACCTATTGACTTAGATGAAGTCAGGAAAGCTACCTTCCAGCTGAATCTTGATAAGGGTCCAGGCCCTGATGGTTTTCCCACGGCCTTCTTTCAGCATTTCTAGGACATTATTGCCCAGGACCTACACCTAGCGGTAGAAGAATCTAGAAAAAGAATGACTATGCTGGGAGCTATCAATCACACCTTTCTAGCTTTAGTCCCGAAAAAGAAGAACCCTCAACAAATGGGTGATTTTAGACCAATTTCATTATGCAATTCAGTCTACAAAATAGTAACAAAGATCATTGCCAACATAATGAAACCTCTTCTAAAACATATTATTTCATATGAGAAGAGTGGCTTTGCCCCTTGACGCTCTATTGTTGAAGGCATCATCACTGCTCATGAAACACTCCACATTGCAAGGAAAACTAAAGATTCTTGTATGATTTTAAAGCTGGATATTATGAAAGCATATGATATGGTGGACAGAGAATTTCTTGTAGAAGTATTGAGGAAATTTGGCTTCTGCAATGAATGGATCACATGGGTCAAGAATTGTCTATCAACACCTAAATTCTCAGTTTTGGTTAATGGTTCATCTCATGGTTTCTTCCCTTCAACGAGAGGTATTCGCCAAGGGAATCCTATGTCACCATTTTTGTTTATAATTATGGCTGAAGCCTTAGGTCGGTTGATTACATCTCTTCACCATAATGGTCGCTAGCTGGGTGTCAATGTGGCTACAGGAGTTGAACATTCAACCCACTTGCAATTTGCTGATGATACTATTTTGTTCGGAGTCTCTAGTAGAAGAGAGGCAAGGACTATAAATACTTGCCTGGATGACTATTGCAAGGCACCAGGGCAGAAAATCAATTGGAACAAGTCATAAGTTTTCTTTATCAACACTTTGTTGAATATGCAAGTTGTTCTATCAAGGATCCTCAATTTAAGAGTTGCAAACTTTCCAGGTAAATTCCTTGGGACTCCTCTTTTCATTGGCAGTAATAAGATTTGCTATTGGACGCATCTTATTGAGAAATGCAAATCTAGGCTTGAAAATTGGAAAGGGAAGTGGTTATCATCTGTCGGTAAGTTTACTATGATAAAATCAGTCCTCTCTATCATACCGGTTTTTTCCATGGCTTGCTTGAGACTACCGACTGCCATAGAAGATGAGTTGATTACTATAATGAGGAATTTCCTTTGGAATGGGTCGGATGACAAAGGGAAATATCCCCTGATTACGTGGAATAAAATAAGTCAACCAAAAAATGCTAAGGGTGCTGGAATTCGACAAATTTCTATTATGAATTTGCTATGGGAGCAAAATTGGTATGGGAAATTTGTAGAGGTGGTAATCGAAAGTAGGTAAGAATCCTAAAACACAAATATCTAGACTCACTTGAGCCTAAAAGGATTCTCATAGTTATCAACTCACCCAGGGGTTCGACCATTTGGAATTTTATTCTGGAATGTAGAAAAAGAATAAGCGATCAGGTCACTTGGGATGTTAGAAATGGGAGGAATGCATCCTTCTGGCTAGATTCTGGGAGTGGCGAAGAAGCCTTGTGTCATAACCTCGCTCTTCAATCTATAATGAGAGAAACATGTCGGCTTTGGGGACACAAAGTCTGTGATTATGGTCATTCAGTTAAGGAGAATGGTATTGACAGATGGGAGTGGAATTCTCTGGACCCTTTGGACTTAGTCCAAAATCAGAACCACATTTTTATCGGTATTCTAAGGAATCAAATCATTCATCCATTCCTAGATGAGGACATCATTAGATGGTGTGACTCGTTTGATGGTAAGTACAAGGTATGTTTTGGCTATAAATTGAAAGAAGCTGTTGTAGATAAGAAGGATTGGCCGGTTAATCTGTTCTGGCACATACATCTACTTCCTAAAGCAAGTTCCTTTGCTTGGATGACTTTCTAGAGGAAGATTCTAACTGGTGAAAGACTCCTTAAACTGGGTATTAATGGACCTAGTAGATGTCTATTATGTTGAAATCAAGAGGAAACAATTGATCACCTTCTGCTTCACTGCAAATTCTCCAGCAACTGTTGGTGGCATTTTATGGGTAAATTAAATCTTGCATGTCCTTTTCCGAAAGGTTTGGATGATTGGTTTCCACTATGGCCTGAATCAAAATGCAAGGCGTTATTTGGGGACTTATTTGTCATCTTGCCCTCACTATTGATTTGGGAAATTTGGAAAAAGAGGAATCGAAGAATTTTCCAAGATAAAGATATGGGTCGGATTTCCCTCTGTGGGAAAATTGAGAATCACTTGGTTGAGCTTCCGAATGAATTGACTAAGTCCAAATCGCTGAAAAAGAATCTATACATTTATTGGGATTGGAAGTTAAAGCTTGCATTCCCAAATTTGATCATCCCCCCACTTTTTGGAAGTGGTAACCCTGAGATACCAACTAATCCAAGATTGGGTGTTAAATGGGAAATCCCAGATCCAGTGTGGCATAAGATTAACTTTGATGGTGCCTCTGGAGGGAATCCAGGGTGGAGTGGAATTGGATGTATTATTAGAGATTCTGAAGGCATCTATATTAAGGAAATCTCTGAAGATATCAGTATGGCCACTAACAATGAGGCTGAATTCCGAGCAGCATTAAGAGGTTTGCAATTGGGGATAAAAAGAATCCATTTGGAGGGTGATTAATTAAATGTTATCAATGTTGTTTGTAGTAACCAAACCCCTAGTTGGCGACTTAACCTATGGCTTCGACCGATGGTGGATTTGCTTGAGACTGTTGAAGAATTTTGGATTGGCCATATCTATATAGAAGGTAATATGGAAGCAGACAGACTATCTAAGATGGTAATTGTAGATGGAGGCCTTGATCCAAGGCATACGACTAGGGTGTAGATAAATTTTGATTATAGCAATTAATATGGTTAAAGTGATGCAACCTATCTTGGTAGAAGAATGAACCGACTTTGTTTCCTCGATGGTCTTGGTTTCTACCGGTTTGTAGTACTTACTAGGAGATGAACTCTTACTGGGTGTGGGTTTTTCTTTGATTGTGGTATCCCACCCGGCTGCGCGGTCTCTATCGGTTGGCGATGCTATCGTTTGCATTGGTCTCTTGCACTTGTCTCTTATCGATATTTATTAGGTTTCGGTAATATTGTCTTACCAAGGTCATTTACTCCAGTGTCGGAGTAGATGCTGTCAGAAAGATAATCTAGCAAAATTTCTGATAAGCGACTGCAATTGGTTCTCTCCTCAAGTCACCTTGTACGGATGGAGGCCTTGATCTAGGACATACGGTTAGGGCACAACTATAGTTGATTATGGTGGTTAATATGGTTTAAGTGATGCAACCTATCTTGGTCTAAGAATGAACCGGCTTTGTTTCTCCGATGGTCTTGGCCTCTACCGGTTTGTAGTACTTACCAGGTGAATTCTTACCGGGTGTGGGCTTTTTCTTCGATTGTGGTTTCTGGCTCCTACCGGTTTGTAGTACTTACTGGGTGCATATTTACCCGGCTACGAGGTCTAATGGTTGGCTATGTTGTCGGTTGCATAGGTCTCTTGCATTTGTCTCCTATCGATATTTTTTTATGGTTCCGGTAATATGATCTTATCGGGGTCATTAACTCCAGTTCCGGTGTAGATGATGTTAGAAAGTTAATCTAATGTCCATAATTACTATTAGATATGATAAAGCCGGATGACGACATACATCAAAGAGGCAATCAATTGTGAATAAAGGTGACATGCTTAAGATGTGTTTTGTTTGTGCGAAGTAATTTGGCATGGTTCAGCTAGGTCCTCGAGCTCCTCAACCTTATGAGATGTCAAGATAAATAAAGGAAGGCCTACTTAATTTAAACATATCAAACTCTTCACCTTTCTTGCTTTGTTGTTTATACAATGGATACACCGATATTGCTGGAGGAAACATGCCGTCAGATGGTGTTTCTAGGCAAAATTTCTAATAATCGCCTGTAATCGGTTCTTTCCTCAAATCACCCTTTGATTCTGCACTGTATAAAAAGAATTTTGGGGAAGGAATTCTTAAATGCATACCACAAGTATAGAGCCAATGCAAACATTCCAGCTTTCTTTCTAGTGATGTTGCTCTACATGGGGACTAACCAGCAAAGGGCGAAGCTGCTCACTCAAATGGTGTTCGAGCACCGCTTCCTTGGAGAAATTGACGTCGCATTGGATAATGTCGACGACAATCTTAGAATGCCCTTTCCCCAAAATTATTATGAGTTTGGGAAATGGTGTGGTGGTGAGGAAAGAGGTGATAGTTACCTCTCTTGATTTCAATGCCTTGGAGGCCTCCTGGCCTAACATTAACAGAAATATTGAGTTCTTTTTCAAGGTTGTCGGAATACTGCTCGGCTTCACGACTGTCTGGAGAAGAACCTATGTTCAAGATGAAGAGCTTTCTGGCAAAGGAGACATTGGTATTTTGGCCAACAGTGACATAGACAATGGCAACTCTTGGGGTCTCGGTCGTGGACAAGAGTGGTTTTGTCCGCCACCCCTGGGAAAAAGCAAAATCGATGGCTCATGCTGCTTGCAGGAATGATTACCCGGTAATATTAGATGTTGCTGCTGCTCCTACACTTGGTGACGAGGACCTAGATTCAAGCTCTGAAGAATCTTGAAATGTTTTGACCTCCTCGATTCTGTGTGTCGGTTCTCTTTGGAATTCCATTTCTCAAGTTTTTTGTACTATTAAGAAGATTGTAGGCCTTTGGCCAAATTAGGCATAGTAACAGCCAACATTTTGTTCTCCTCTAGTTGATTTTGTATAGCAATGTAGGATCTTCGCCAGCTTGGTTGGTTTTTGGTCGTTGTTTGGAGAAATGGTAGGGGGTTTTATTCCTGGTTCTTTCCCCTTGCGACTCTTTCTTAACCAGGTTTTTATTTTTTAAATTTTGATTAATACAAGGGTGCTGCACCTTTGCAGTTATTAATCTATTAAAAAAAAATTCTCAATTCTGAAAATAAATTTTAGCCCCCTTCCTTCGCCCCAAATCCTTTTTGATCCCAACTTGGTAGTAAGTAAGATCAAGATAAGGCAAACGTGTCTTGGGCTGAGTCACGAGAATAATCTAGAGGTAAAAAAAAAACATAAGCCCCCTTCTTAAATGTTTTATAAATATTTTTTAAAAAAGTATGAATTGTTACTAAAATAATGCACAATCGATAATTATAAATAACCCTCGCAACATAAGCCCCTTCCTTCGCCTCAACTTCTTCATGACCCCAACTTGACAGTAAATAAGACCAAGGTAAGGCAGACAGACATTGAGCTAAGTCATGGGGAATGTTTCTAATTAAAAAAAAAACATAAGTCTTCTTCTTAATAGGCTAAATTCATTCTTTAAGGTTTGTGTCTCATTTTTTTTGCATTTTTTTTAGTTTATATTTTATTTAAAAATTTATTAATTTTGATCTCAACACTAAATTTAAAAATCACAATTCTGAAAATAAATTTTAACTCCCTTTTTTCGCCTCAACTTTTTCTTGATGCCAATTTGATAGTAAGTAAGACCAAGGTAAGATAGATGGGCCTTGGGCTGAGTCACAAGGATACTCTAGAGGTAAAAAAAAAACATAAGCCCCCTTCTTAAATGTTTTATGAATATTTAAAAAAAAAACATGAATTGTTAATAGAATATACACAATCGATAATTATAAATAACCCTCGTAACATAAATCTCTCATTCATTCACCTCAACTCCTTCCTGAGCCCAATTTGACAGTAAATAAGACAAAGGTAAGGCAAACAGACGTTGAGTTGGATTGTGGGGAATGCCTCTAATTTAAAAAAAAAAACATAATCCCCCTTCTTAATAGGCCAAAACTATTCTTTAAAGTTTGTGTCTTGTTTTTTTTGCCTTTTTTTTAGTTCATGTTTTATTTAAGAATTTATTAATTTTGATCTCAACACTAAATTTAAATATCACAATTATGAAAATAAATTTTAGCCTCTTTTTTTCACCTCACAACATAAGCTCCGTACCTTCGCCTTAACTCCTTTTTGACCCCAAGGTAGGGCAGACGAGCTTTGGACTAAGTCGCGAAGATACTCTAGAGGTAAAAAAAAAACATAAACCCCCATTCCTAAATGTTTTATGAATGTTTTAAAAAAAACTATGAATTGTTAATATAATAATGCATAATCGATAATTATAAATAACCCTCGCAACATAAGCTCCATCTTGTTTGCCTCAACTCCTTCCTGACCCAAACTTGGCAATAAGTAAGACCAATGTAAGGAGGACAAGCATTGGGGTGGGACGTGGGGAATGCTTCTAATTAAAAAAAAAAAAACATAAGCCCCATTTTTAATAGGCCAAGGCCATTTTTTAAGGTTTGTGTCTCATTTTTTTTTGCATTTTTTTAAGTTGACGTTTTATTTAAAAATTTATTAATTTTGATTTCAACACTAATGTTTTATGAATATTTAAAAAAAAAATGAATTGTTAATAAAATAATACAGCATCGATAATTATAAATAACCCTCGTAACATAAGTCTCTCCTTCATTCGCCTCAACTCTTTCCTCACTCCAACTTGGCAGTAACTAAGACCAAGGTAAGGCGGACAGACGTTGGGCTGGATCGTGGCGAATGCTTCTAATTTTAAAAATATATATAATCCCCCCTTTCTTAATAGGCCAAGACCATTCTTTAAGGTGTGTGTCTCATTTTTTTGCAGTTTTTTAGTTTACATTTTATTTAAGAATTTATTAATTTTGATCTCAACATTAAATTTAAAAATCACAATTATGAAAAATAAATTTTAGCCTCTTTTTTTTCACCTCACAACATAAGCTCTGTACCTTTGCCCTAGCTTCTTTTTTACCCCAACTTGGCAGTAAGTAAGACCATGGTAAGGCAGACGAGCTTTGGACTGAGTCACGGAGATACTTTAGAGGTAAAAAAAACATAAGCCCCCATTCCTAAATGTTTTATGAATATTTAAAAAAAAACTATGAATTGTTAATAAAATAATACACAATCGATAATTATAAATAACCCTCGCAACATAATCCCTTTTTTCTTCGCCTCAACTCCTTTCTGACTCCAACTTGGCAGTAAGTAAGACCAAGGTAAGGCGGATAGGCGTTGAGGTGGGTCGTGGAGAATGCTTGTAATTTAAAAAAAAAACACAAACCCCCTTCTTAATAGACTAGGGCCATTTTTTAAGGTTTGTATCTCTTTTTTTTGAATTTTTTTTATTTTATGTTTTATTTAAAAATTTATTAATTTTGATTTTAACCCTAATGTTTTATGAATATTTAAAACAAAAAAATGAAATTGTTAATAAAATAATATATAATCAATAATTATAAATAACCCTCATAACATAAATCTCTCTTTCATTCGCCTTACCTCCTTCCTGACCCTAACTTGGCAGTATGTAAGACCAAGGTAAGGCAGAAAAGCGTTGGGCTGGATCGTGGGGATGCCTCTAATTTAAAAAAAAAAACATAATCCCCCTTTTCTTAATAAGCCAAGACCATTTTTTAAGGTTTGTATTTCATTTTTTCTACATTTTTTTTAATTTACATTTTATTTAAAAATTTATTAATTTTGATCTCAACATTAAATTTAAAAATCACAATTATGAAAATAAATTTTAGCCCCATTTTTTCACCTCACAACATAAGCTTCGTACCTTCGCCGTAGCTCCTTTTTACCCCAAATTGGTAGTAAGTAAAACCAAGGTAACACAAACGAACTTTGGACTAAGTCACGAAGATACTCTAGAGATAAAAAAAAAATATAAGCCTCCAATCCTAAATGTTTTATGAATATTTAAAAAAGAACTATGATTTGTTAATAAAATAATGCACAATCGATAATTATAAATAACCCTCGCAACATAAGCCTTATTTTCTTCGCCTCAACTCCTTCTTGACCCCAAGGTAAGGCAGACAGATGTTGGGGTGGGTCGTGGGGAATGCTTCTAATTTTAAAAAAAACATAAGCCCCATTCTTAATAGGCTAAGGCCATTCTTTAAGGTTTGTGTCTCATTTTTTTTGCATTTTTTTTAGTTTACGTTTTATTTAAAAATTTATTAATTTTGATTTCAACATTAATGTTTTATAAATATTTTTTAAAAAAATATAAATTGTTAATAAAATAATACACAATCGATAATTAAAAATAACCCTCGTAATATAAGTCTCTCTTTCATTCACCTCAACTCCTTCCTGACCCCAACTTGGCAGTAAGTAAGACCAGGGTAAGGCGAACAGGCGTTAGGTTGGATCGTGGGGAATGCCTCTAATTTAAAAAAAAAACATAACCACCCTTCTTAATAGGCCAAGGCCATTTTTTAAAGTTTGTGTCTCGTTTTTTTTCATTTTTTTTAAGTTTACATTTTATTTAAGAATTTATTAATTTTGATCTCAACATTAAATTTAAAAATCACAATTATGAAAATAAATTTTAGCCCCCTTTTTTCACCTCGCAACATAAGTTTCGTACCTTCGCCCTAGCTCATTTTTTACCCCAACTTGGCAGTAAGTAAGACCAAGGTAAGGCAGATAAGCTTTGTACTGAGTCACGAAGATACCCTAGAGATAAAAAAAAACATAAGCCCACATTCTTAAATGTTTTATGAATATTTTTTAAAAAACTATGAATTGTTAATAAAATAATGCATAATCGATAATTATAAATAACGTCTGCAACATAAGCCCCATTTTCTTCGCCTCAACTCCTTCTTGACTCCAACTTGACAGTAAGTAAGACCAAGGTAAAACAGACAAGCATTGGGGTGGGTCGTGAGGATTGCTTCTAATTTTAAAAAAAACATAAACCCCCTTCTTAATTGGCTAAGGCCATTTTTTAAGGTTTGTGTCTCATTTTTTTTTGCATTTTTTTTTGCATTTTTTTAAGTTTACGTTTTATTTAAAAATTTATTAATTTTGATTTCAACACTAATGTTTTATAAATATTTTTAAAAAAAAAGAATTGTTAATAAAATAATACAACATCGATAATTATAAATAACCCTCGTAACATAAGTCTCTCCTTTATTCGCCTCAACTTCTTCCTGACCCCAACTTGGCAGTAACTAAGACCAAGGTAAGGCGGACAGACGTTGGGCTGGATCGTGGGGAATGCTTCTAATTTTAAAAATATATATAATCCCCCCTTTCTTAATAGGCCAAGACCATTCTTTAAGGTTTGTGTCTCGTTTTTTTTTATTTTTTTAATTTACATTTTATTTAAGAATTTATTAATTTTGATCTCAACATTAAATTTAAAAATCACAATTATGAAAAATAAATTTTAGCCTCTTTTTTTTCACCTCACAACATAAGCTCTGTACCTTTGCCCTAGCTCCTTTTTTACCCCAACTTGACAGTAAGTAAGACCATTGTAAGGCAGACGAGCTTTGGACTGAGTCACAGAGATACTTTAGAGGTAAAAAAAACATAAGCCCCCATTCCTAAATGTTTTATGAATATTTTTTAAAAAACTATGAATTGTTAATAAAATAATACACAATCGATAATTATAAATAACTCTCGCAACATAATCCCTCTTTTCTTCGCCTCAACTCCTTTCTGACTCCAACTTAGCAGTAAGTAAGACCAAGGGAAGGCGGATAGACGTTGGGGTGGGTCGTGGAGAATGCTTGTAATTTTAAAAAAAAACACAAACCCCCTTCTTAATAGACTAGGGCCATTTTTTAAGGTTTGTATCTCTTTTTTTTGAATTTTTTTTAGTTTATGTTTGATTTAAAAATTTATTAATTTTGATTTTAACACTAATGTTTTATGAATTTTTAAAACAAAAAAATGAATTGTTAATAAAATAATATATAATCAATAATTATAAATAACCCTCATAACATAAATCTCTCTTACATTCGCCTTACCTCCTTCCTGACCCCAACTTGGCAGTATGTAAGACCAAGGTAAGGCGGAAAAGCGTTGGGCTAGATAGTGGGGATGCCTCTAATTTAAAAAAAAAAACATAATCCCCCTTTTCTTAATAAGCCAAGACCATTTTTTAAGGTTTGTATTTCATTTTTTTACATTTTTTTTAATTTACATTTTATTTAAAAATTTATTAATTTTGATCTCAACATTAAATTTAAAAATCACAATTATGAAAATAAATTTTAGCCCCATTTTTTCACCTCACAACATAAGCTTCGTACCTTCGTCGTAGCTCCTTTTTACCCTAACTTGGTAGTAAGTAAAACTAAGGTAAGACAAACGAACTTTGGACTAAGTCACGAAGATACTCTAGAGATAAAAAAAAAATATAAGCCTCCAATCCTAAATGTTTTATGAATATTTAAAAAAAAACAATGAATTGTTAATAAAATAATGCACAATCGATAATTATAAATAACGCTCGCAACATAAGCCTTATTTTCTTCGCTTCAACTCCTTCTTGACCCCAAGGTAAGGTAGACAGACGTTGGGGTGGGTCATGGAGAATGCTTCTAATTTAAAAAAAAACTTTAGCCCCATTCTTAATAGGCTAAGGCCATTTTTTAAGGTTTGTGTCTCATTTTTTTTGCATTTTTTTTAGTTTACGTTTTATTTAAAAATTTATTAATTTTGATTTCAACATTAATGTTTTATGAATATTTTTAAAAAAAATATGAATTGTTAATAAAATAATACACAATCGATAATTAAAAATAACCCTCGTAATATAAGTCTCTCCTTCATTCGACTCAACTCCTTCCTGACCCCAATTTGGCAATAAGTAAGACCAAGGTAAGGCAGACAGGCGTTGGGCTGGATCGTGGGGAATGCCTCTAATTTAAAAAAAAAACATAACCACCCTTCTTAATAGGCCAAGGCCATTTTTTAAAGTTTGTGTTTCATTTTTTTTCATTTTTTTTAAGTTTACATTTTATTTAAGAATTTATTAATTTTGATCTCAACATTAAATTTAAAAATCACAATTATAAAAATAAATTTTAGCCCCCTTTTTTCATCTCGCAACATAAGTTTCGTACCTTCGCCCTAGCTCCTTTTTTACCCCAACTTGGCAGTAAGTAAGACCAAGGTAAGGCAGATAAGCTTTGTACTGAGTCACGAAGATACCCTAGAGATAAAAAAAACATAAGCCCACATTCTTAAATGTTTTATGAATAATTTTTAAAAAACTATGAATTGTTAATAAAATAATGCATAATCGATAATTATAAATAACGTTCGCAACATAAGCCCCATTTTCTTCGCCTCAACTTCTTCTTGACTCCAACTTGACGGTAAGTAAGACCAAGGTAAAGCAGATAAACATTGGGGTGGGTCGTGAGGATTGCTTCTAATTTTCAAAAAAACGTAAACCCCCTTCTTAATAGGCTAAGGCCATTTTTTAAGGTTTGTGTCTCATTTTTTTTTGCATTTTTTTAAGTTTACGTTTTATTTAAAAATTTATTAATTTTGATTTCAACACTAATGTTTTATGAATATTTAAAAAAAAAATGAATTGTTAATAAAATAATACAGCATCGATAATTATAAATAACCCTCGTAACATAAGTCTCTCCTTCATTCGCCTCAACTCCTTCTTGACCCCAACTTGGTAGTAACTAAGACCAAAGTAAGGCGAATAGACGTTGGACTGGATCGCGGGGAATGCTTCTAATTTTAAAAATATATATAATCCCCCCTTTCTTAATAGGCCAAGACTATTCTTTAAGGTTTGTGTCTCGTTTTTTTGCATTTTTTTAGTTTACATTTTATTTAAGAATTTATTAATTTTGATCTCAACATTAAATTTAAAAATCACAATTATGAAAAATAAATTTTAGCCTCTTTTTTTTCACCTTACAACATAAGCTCTGTACCTTTGCCCTAGCTCCTTTTTTACACCAACTTGGCAGTAAGTAAGACCATGGTAAGGCAGACGAGCTTTGGACTGAGTCACGGAGATATTTTAGAGGTAAAAAAAACATAAGCCCCCATTCCTAAATGTTTTATGAATATTTTTAAAAAAACTATGAATTGTTAATAAAATAATACACAATCGATAATTATAAATAACCTTCGCAACATAAGTCTTCTTTTCTTCGCCTCAACTCCTTCTTGACTCCAACTTGACAGTAAGTAAGACTAAGGTACTCCAACTTGACAGTAAGTAAGACGAAGGTAAAGCAGACAAACATTGGGGTGGGTCGTGAGGATTGCTTCTAATTTAAAAAAAAACATAAACCCCCTTCTTAATAGGCTAAGACCATTTTTTAAGGTTTGTGTCTCATTTTTTTTTGCATTTTTTTTTGCATTTTTTTTTGCATTTTTTTAAGTTTACGTTTTATTTAAAAATTTATTAATTTTGATTTCAACACTAATGTTTTATGAATATTTAAAAAAAAAAATGAATTATTAATAAAATAATACAGCATCGATAATTATAAATAACCCTCGTAACATAAGTCTCTCCTTCATTCGCCTCAACTCCTTCCTGACCCCAACTTGGCAGTAACTAAGACCAAGGTAAGGCGGACAGACGTTGGGCTGGATCGTGGGGAATGCTTCTAATTTTAAAAATATATATAATCCCCCCTTTCTTAATAGGCCAAGACCATTCTTTAAGGTTTGTGTCTCGATTTTTTTCATTTTTCTAGTTTACATTTTATTTAAAAATTTATTAATTTTGATCTTAACATTAAATTTAAAAATCACAATTATGAAAAATAAATTTTAGCCTCTTTTTTTTCACCTCACAACATAAGCTCTGTACCTTTGCCCTAGCTCCTTTTTTACCTCAACTTGGCAGTAAGTAAGACCATGGTAAGGCAGACGAGCTTTGGACTGTGTCACGGATATACTTTAGAGGTAAAAAAAACATAAGCCCCCATTCCTAAATGTTTTATGAATATTTTTAAAAAAACTATGAATTCTTAATAAAATAATACACAATCGATAATTATAAATAACCCTCGCAACATAAGCTTTTTTTTTTTTCGCCTCAACTCCTTTTTGACTCCAACTTGGCAGTAAGTAAGACCAAGGTAAGGCAGATAAGCGTTGGGGTGGGCCGTGGAGAATGCTTGTAATTTTTTAAAAAAATACAAACCCCCTTCTTAATAGACTAGGGCCATTTTTTAAGGTTTGTATCTCTTTTTTTTGAATTTTTTTTAGTTTATGTTTTATTTAAAAATTTATTAATTTTGATTTGAACACTAATGTTTTATTAATATTTAAGACAAAAAAATGAACTGTTAATAAAATAATATATAATCAATAATTATAAATAACCCTCATAACATAAATCTCTCTTACATTCGCCTTACCTCCTTCCTGACCCCAACTTGACAGTATGTAAGACCAAGGTAAGGCGGAAAAGCGTTGGGCTGAATCGTGAAGATGCCTCTAATTTTTTTTTTAAAACATAATCCCCCTTTTCTTAATAAGCCAAGATCATTTTTTAAGGTTTGTATTTCATTATTTTTGCATTTTTTTTAATTTACATTTTATTTAAAAATTTATTAATTTTGATCTCAACATTAAATTTAAAAATCACAATTATGAAAATAAATTTTAGCACCATTTTTTCACCTCACAACATAAGCTTCGTACCTTCGCGCTAGCTCCTTTTTACCCCAACTTGGTAGTAAGTAAAACCAAGGTAAGACAAACGAACTTTGGACTAAGTCACGAAGATACTCTAGAGATAAAAAAAAAAAATATAAGCCCCCAATCCTAAATGTTTTATGAATATTTAAAAAAAAACTATGAATTGTTAATAAAATAATGTACAATCGATAATTATAAATAACCCTCGCAACATAAGCCTTATTTTTTTCACCTCAACTCCTTCTTGACCCCAAGGTAAGGCAGACAGACGTTGGGGTGGGTCATGGGAAATGTTTCTAATTTAAAAAAAAACATTAGCCCCATTCTTAATAGGCTAAGGCCATTTTTTAAGGTTTGTGTCTCATTTTTGTTGCATTTTTTTTAGTTTACGTTTTATTTAAAAAATTATTAATTTTGATTTCAACATTAATGTTTTATGAATATTTTTTAAAAAAATATGAATTGTTAATAAAATAATACACAATCGATAATTAAAAATAACCCTCGTAATATAAGTCTCTCCTTCATTCGCCTCAACTCCTTCCTGACCCCAACTTGGCAGTTAGTAAAACTAAGGTAAGGCGAACAGACGTTGGGCTGGATCGTGGGGAATGCCTCTAATTTAAAAAAAAAACATAACCACCCTTCTTAATAGGCCAAGGCCATTTTTTAAAGTTTGTGTCTTTTTTTTTTCATTTTTTTTTAGTTCACATTTTATTTAAGAATTTATTAATTTTGATCTCAACTTTAAATTTAAAAATCACAATTATGAAAATAAATTTTAGCCCTCTTCTTTCACCTCGCAACATAAGTTTCGTACTTTCGCCGAAGCTCCTTTTTTACCCCAATTTGGCAGTAAGTAAGACCAAGGTAAGGCAGATAAGATTTGTATTGAGTCACGAAGATATCCTAGAGATAAAAAAAACATAAGCCCACATTCTTAAATGTTTTATGAATATTTTTAAAAAAATTATGAATTGTTAATAAAATAATGCATAATCGATAATTATAAATAACGTCTGCAACACAAGCCCCATTTTTTTAGCCTCAACTCCTTCTTGACTCCAACTTGACAGTAAGTAAGACTAAGGTAAAGCAGACAAGCATTGGGGTGGGTCGTGAAGATTGCTTCTAATTTAAAAAAAAACATAAACCCCCTTCTTAATAAGCTAAGACCATTTTTTAAGGTTTGTGTCTCATTTTTTTGTTCATTTTTTTTAAGTTTGCGTTTTATTTAAAAATTTATTAATTTTGATTTCAACACTAATGTTTTATGAATATTTTAAAAAAAAATGAATTGTTAATAAAATAATACAGCATCGATAATTATAAATAACCCTCGTAACATAAATCTCTCATTCATTCGCCTCAACTCCTTCCTGACCCCAACTTGGCAGTAACTAAGATCAAGGTAAGGCGGACAGATGTTGGGCTGGATCGTGGGGAATGCTTCTAATTTTAAAAATATATATAATCCCCCCTTTCTTAATAGGCCAAGACCATTCTATAAGGTTTGTGTCTCGTTTTTTTGCATTTTTTTAGTTTACATTTTATTTAAGAATTTATTAATTTTGATCTCAACATTAAATTTAAAAATCACAATTATGAAAATAAATTTTAGCCCCATTTTTTCACCTCACAACATAAGCTTCGTACCTTCACCGTAGCTCCTTTTTACACCAACTTGGTAGTAAGTAAAACCAAGGTAAGACAAACGAACATTGAACTAAGTCACGAAGATACTCTAGAGATAAAAAAAAATATATAAGCCCCCAATCCTAAATGTTTTATGAATATTTAAAAAAAAACTATGAATTGTTAATAAAATAATGCACAATCGATAATTATAAATAACCCTCACAACATAAACCTTATTTTCTTCACCTCAACTCCTTATTGACCCCAAGGTAAGGCAGACAGACATTGGGGTGGGTCGTGGGGAATGCTTCTAATTTTAAAAAAAACATTAGCCCCATTTCTTAATAGGCTAAGGCCATTCTTTAAGGTTTGTGTCATTTTTTTTCATTTTTTTTAGTTTACGTGTTATTTAAAAATTTATTAATTTTGATTTCAACATTAATGTTTTATGAATATTTAAAAAAAAAATATGAATTGTTAATAAAATAATACACAATCGATAATAAAAAATAACCCTCGTAATATAAGTCTCTCTTTCATTCGACTCAACTCCTTCCTGGCCCCAACTTGGCAATAAGTAAGACTAAAGTAAGGCGAACAGACGTTGGGTTGGATCGTGGGCAATGCCTCTAATTTAAAAAAAAACATAACCACCCTTCTTAATAGGCCAAGGCCATTTTTTAAAGTTTGTGTCTTGTTTTTTTTGTTTTTTTTTTAGTTTACATTTTATTTAAGAATTTATTAATTTTGATCTCACCATTAAATTTAAAAATCACAATTATGAAAATAAATTTTAGCCCCCTTTTTTCACCTCGCAACATAAGTTTCGTACCTTCGCCCTAGCTCCTTTTTTACCCCAACTTGGCAGTAAGTAAGACCAAGGTAAGGCAGATAAGCTTTGTACTGAGTCACAAAGATACCCTAGAGATAAAAAAAACATAAGCCAACATTCTTAAATGTTTTATGAATATTTTTTAAAAAACTATGAATTGTTAATAAAATAGTGCATAATCGATAATTATAAATAACGTCCGCAACATAAGCCCCATTTTCTTCGCCTCAACTCCTTCTTGACTCCAACTTGACAGTAAGTAAGACCAAGGTAAAACAGACAAGCATTGGGGTGGGTCGTGAGGATTGCTTCTAATTTTCAAAAAAACATAAACCCCCTTCTTAATAGGCTAAGGCCATTTTTTAAGGTTTGTGTTTCATTTTTTTTTGCATTTTTTTAAGTTTACATTTTATTTAAAAATTTATTAATTTTGATTTCAACAGTAATGTTTAATGAATATTTTAAAAAAAATGAATTGTTAATAAAATAATACAGCATCGATAATTATAAATAACCCTCGTAACATAAGTCTCTCCTTTATTCGCCTCAACTCCTTTCTCACCCCAACTTGGGAGTAACTAAGACCAAGGTAAGACAGACAGACGTTGGGCTGAATCGTGGGGAATGCTTCTAATTTTAAAAATATATATAATCCCCCCTTTCTTAATAGGCCAAGACCATTCTTTAAGGTTTGTGTCTCGTTTTTTTTCATTTTTTTAGTTTACATTTTATTTAAGAATTTATTAATTTTGATTTCAACATTAAATTTAAAAATCACAATTATGAAAAATAAATTTTAGCCTCTTTTTTTTCACCTCACAACATAAGCTCTGTACCTTTGCCCTAGCTCCTTTTTTATCCCAACTTGGCAGTAAGTAAGACCAAGGTAAGGCGGACGAGCTTTGGACTGAGTCACGGAGATACTTTAGAGGTAAAAAAAACATAAGCCCCCATTCCTAAATGTTTTATGAATATTTTTAAAAAAACTATGAATTGTTAATAAAATAATACACAATCAATAATTATAAATAACCCTCGCAACATAAGCCCTTTTTTTTTCGCCTCAACTCTTTTCTGACTCCAACTTGGCAGTAAGTAAGACCAAGGTAAGGCGGATAGACGTTGGGGTGGGTCGTGGAGAATGCTTGTAATTTAAAAAAAAAACACAAACCCCCTTCTTAATAGACTAGGGCCATTTTTTAAAGTTTGAATCTTTTTTTTTTGAATTTTTTGAATTTTATGTTTTATTTAAAAATTTATTAATTTTGATTTTAACACTAATGTTTTATGAATATTTAAAACAAAAAATTGAATTGTTAATAAAATAATATATAATCAATAATTATAAATAACCCTCATAACATAAATTTCTCTTACATTCGCCCTACCTCCTTCTTGACCCCAACTTGGCAGTATGTAAGACCAAGGTAAGGCAGAAAAGCGTTGGGCTGGATTGTGGGGATGCCTCTAATTTAAAAAAAAAAACATAATCCCCCTTTTCTTAATAAGCCAAGACCATTTTTAAGGTTTGTATTTCATTTTTTTTGCATTTTTTTTAATTTACATTTTATTTAAAAATTTATTAATTTTGATCTCAACATTAAATTTAAAAATCACAATTATGAAAATAAATTTTAGCCCCATTTTTTCACCTCACAACATAAGCTTCGTACCTTCGCGCTAGCTTCTTTTTACCCCAACTTGATAGTAAGTAAAACCAAGGTAAGACAAACGAACTTTAGATTAAGTCACGAAAATACTCTAGAGATAAAAAAAAAAATATAAACCCCCAATCCTAAATGTTTTATGAATATTTTAAAAAAAACTATGAATTGTTAATAAAAAAATGCACAATCAATAATTATAAATAACGCTCGCAACATAAGCCTTATTTTCTTCGTCTCAACTCCTTTTTGACCCCAAGGTAAGGTAGACAGACGTTGGGGTGGGTCGTGAGGAATGCTTCTAATTTTAAAAAAAATATTAGCCCCATTCTTAATAGGCTAAGGCCATTTTTTAAGGTTTGTGTCTCATTTTTTTTGCATTTTTTTTAGTTTCTGTTTATTTAAAAAATTATTAATTTTGATTTCAACATTAATGTTTTATGAATATTTTCAAAAAAAACATAAATTGTTAATAAAATAATACACAATCGATAATTAAAAATAACCCTCGTAATATAAGTCTCTCCTTCGTTCGCCTCAACTCCTTCCTGACCCCAACTTGGCAGTTAGTAAGACCAAGGTAAGGTGAACAGGCATTGGGTTGGATCGTGGGGAATGCTTCTAATTTTTAAAAAAAACATAACCACTCTTCTTAATAGGCCAAGGCCATTTTTTAAAGTTTGTGTCTCATTTTTTTTCATTTTTTTTTAGTTTACATTTTATTTAAGAATTTATTAATTTTGATCTCAACTTTAAATTTAAAAATCACAATTATGAAAATAAATTTTAGCCCCCTTTTTTCACCTCGCAACATAAGTTTCGTACCTTCGCCCTAGCTCCTTTTTTACCCCAATTTGGCAGTAAGTAAGACCAAGGTAAGGCAGATAAGATTTGTATTGAGTCACGAAGATATTTTAGAGATAAAAAAAACATAAGCCCGCATTTTTAAATGTTTTATGAATATTTTTTAAAAAATTATGAATTGTTAATAAAATAATGCATAATCGATAATTATAAATAACGTCTGCAACATAAGCCCAATTTTTTTGGCCTCAAGTCTTCTTGACTCCAACTTGACAGTAAGTAAGACTAAGGTAAAGTAGACAAGCATTGGGGTGGGTCGTGAGGATTGCTTCTAATTTTAAAAAAAACATAAACCCCCTTCTTAATAGGCTAAGACCATTTTTTAAGGTTTGTGTCTCAATTTTTTTTGCATTTTTTTAAGTTTACGTTTTATTTAAAAATTTATTAATTTTGATTTCAACACTAATGTTTTATGAATATTTTTAAAAAAAATGAATTGTTAATAAAATAATATAGCATTGATAATTATAAATAACCCTCGTAACATAAGTCTCTCCTTCATTCGCCTCAACTCTTCCCTGACCCCAACTTGGCAGTAACTAAGACCAAGGTAAGGCAGACAGACGTTGGGTTGGATCGTGGGGAATGTTTCTAATTTTAAAAATATATATAATCCCCCCTTTCTTAATAGGCCAAGACCATTCTTTAAGGTTTGTGTCTCGTTTTTTTGCATTTTTTTAGTTTACATTTTATTTAAGAATTTATTAATTTTGATCTCAACATTAAATTTAAAAATCACAATTATGAAAAATAAATTTTAGCCTTTTTTTTTTCACCTCACAACATAAGCTTTGTACCTTTGCCCTGGCTCCTTTTTTACCCCAACTTGGCAGTAAGTAAGACCATGGTAAGGCAGACAAGCTTTGGACTGAGTCACGGAGATACTTTAGAGGTAAAAAAATCATAAGTCCCCATTCCTAAATGTTTTATGAATATTTTTAAAAAAACTATGAATTGTTAATAAAATAATACACAATCGATAATTATAAATAACCCTCGCAACATAAGCCCTCTTTTTTTCGCCTCAACTCCTTTTTGACTCCAACTTGACAGTAAGTAAGACCAAGGTAAGGCGGATAGGCGTTGGGGTGGATCGTGGAGAATGCTTGTAATTTAAAAAAAAAACACAAACCCCCTTCTTAATAGACTAGGGCCATTTTTTAAGGTTTGTATCTCTTTTTTTTTATTTTTTTTTAGTTTATGTTTGATTTAAAAATTTATTAATTTTGATTTTAACACTAACATTTTATGAATATTTAAAACAAAAAATTGAATTGTTAATAAAATAATATATAATCAATAATTATAAATAACCCTCATAACATAAATCTCTCTTACATTCGGCTTACCTCCTTCTTGACCCCAACTTGGCAGTATGTAAGACCAAAGTAAGGCGGAAAAGCATTGAGCTGGATCGTGGGGATGCCTCTAATTTAAAAAAAAAAATAATCCCCCTTTTTTTAATAAGCCAAGACCATTTTTTAAGGTTTGTATTTCATTTTTTCTGCATTTTTTTTAATTTACATTTTATTTAAAAATTTATTAATTTTGATCTCAACATTAAATTTAAAAATCACAATTATGAAAATAAATTTTAAACCCATTTTTTCACCTCAAAACATAAGCTTCGTACCTTCGCGCTAGCTCCTTTTTACCCCAACTTGGTAGTAAGTAAAACCAAGGTAAGACAAACGAACTTTGGACTAAGTCACAAAGATACTCTAGAGATAAAAAAAAAAAAATATAAGCCCCCAATCCTAAATGTTTTATGAATATTTTAAAAAAAACTATGAATTGTTAATAAAATAATGCACAATCGATAATTATAAATAACGCTCGCAACATAAGCCTTATTTTCTTCGCCTCAACTCCTTCTTGACCCCAAGGTAAGGCAGACAGACGTTGGGGTGGGTCGTGGGGAATGCTTCTAATTTTAGAAAAAACATTAGCCCCATTCTTAATAAGCTAAGGCCATTCTTTAAGGTTTGTGTCTCATTTTTTTTGCATTTTTTTTAGTTTACGTTTTATTTAAAAATTTATTAATTTTGATTTCAACATTAATGTTTTATGAATATTTTTAAAAATAATATGAATTGCTAATAAAATAATACACAATCGATAATAAAAAATAACCCTCGTAATATAAGTCTCTCCTTCATTCGACTCAACTCCTTCCTGACCCCAACTTGGCAGTAAGTAAGACCAAGGTAAGGCGAACAGGCGTTGGGCTGGATCGTGGGCAATGCCTCTAATTTAAAAAAAAACATAACCACCCTTCTTAATAGGCCAAGGCCATTTTTTAAAGTTTGTGTCTCATTTTTTTTAATTTTTTTTTAGTTTACATTTTATTTAAGAATTTATTAATTTTGATCTCAACATTAAATTTAAAAATCACAATTATGAAAATAAATTTTAGCCCCCTTTTTTCACCTCGCAACATAAGTTTCGTACCTTCGCCCTAGCTCTTTTTTTACCTCAACTTGGCAGTAAATAAGACCAAGGTAAGGCAGATAAGCTTTGTACTGAGTCACGAAAATACTGTAGAGATAAAAAAAACGTAAGTCCACATTCTTAAATGTTTTATGAATATTTTTAAAAAAACTAAGAATTGTTAATAAAATAATGCATAATCGATAATTATAAATAACGTCCACAACATAAGCCTCATTTTCTTCGCCTCAACTCCTTCTTGACTCCAACTTGACAGTAAGTAAAACCAAGGTAAAGCAGACAAGCATTGGGGTGGGTCGTGAGGATTGCTTCTAATTTTCAAAAAAACATAAACCCCCTTCTTAATAGGCTAAGGCCATTTTTTAAGGTTTGTGTCTCATTTTTTTTTGCATTTTTTTAAGTTTACGTTTTATTTAAAAATTTATTAATTTTGATTTCAACACTAATGTTTTATGAATATTTAAAAAAAAAATGAATTGTTAATAAAATAATACAACATCGATAATTATAAATAACCCTCGTAACATAAGTCTCTCCTTCATTCGCCTCAACTCCTTCTTGACCCCAACTTGGCAGTAACTAAGACCAAGGTAAGACGGACAGACGTTGGGCTGGATCGTGGGGAATGCTTCTAATTTTAAAAATATATATAATCCCCCCTTTCTTAATAGGCCAAGACCATTCTTTAAGGTTTGTGTCTCGTTTTTTTGCATTTTTTTAATTTACATTTTATTTAAAAATTTATTAATTTTGATCTCAACATTAAATTTAAAAATCACAATTATGAAAAATAAATTTTAGCCTCTTTTTTTTCACCTCACAACATAAGCTCTGTACCTTTGCCCTAGCTCCTTTTTTACCCCAACTTGGCAGTAAGTAAGACCATGGTAAGGCAGACAAGCTTTGGACTGAGTCACGGAGATACTTTAGAGGTAAAAAAAACATAAGCCTCCATTCCTAAATGTTTTATGAATATTTTTAAAAAAACTATGAATTGTTAATAAAATAATACACAATCGATAATTATAAATAACCTTCGCAACATAAGCTCTCTTTTCTTCGCCTCAACTCCTTTCTGACTCCAACTTGACAGTAAGTAAGATCAAGGTAAGGCGGATAGGCGTTGGGGTGGGTCGTGGAGAATGCTTGTAATTTAAAAAAAAAACACAAGCCCCCTTCTTAATAGACTAGGGCCATTTTTTAAGGTTTGTATCTTTTTTTTTTGAATTTTTTTAAATTTATGTTTTATTTAAAAATTTATTAATTTTGATTTTAACACTAATTTTTTATGAATATTTAAAACAAAAAAATGAATTGTTAATAAAATAATATATAATCAATAATTATAAATAACCCTCATAACATAAATCTCTCTTACATTCGCCTTACCTCCTTCCTGACCCCAACTTGGCAGTATGTAAGACCAAGGTAAAGCGGAAAAGCGTTGGGCTGGATTGTGGGGATGCCTCTAATTTAAAAAAAAAACATAATCCCTCTTTTCTTAATAAGCCAAGACCATTTTTTAAGGTTTGTATTTCATTTTTTTTGCATTTTTTTTAATTTACATTTTATTTAAAAATTTATTAATTTTGATCTCAACATTAAATTTAAAAATCACAATTATGAAAATAAATTTTAGCCCCATTTTTTCACCTCACAACATAAGCTTCGTACCTTCGTGCTAGCTCCTTTTTACACCAACTTGGTAGTAAGTAAAACCAAGGTAAGACAAATGAACTTTGGACTAAGTCACGAAGATACTCTAGAGATAAAAAAAAAAAAGCCCCCAATCCTAAATGTTTTATGAATATTTAAAAAAAACTATGAATTGTTAATAAAATAATGCACAATCGATAATTATAAATAACCCTACCAATATAAGCTTTATTTTCTTCGCCTCAACTCCTTCTTGACCCCAAGGTAAGGCAGACAGACGTTGGGGTGGGTCGTGGGGAATGCTTCTAATTTTAAAAAAAATATTAGCCCCATTCTTAATAGGCTAAGGCCATTTTTTAAGGTTTGTGTCTCATTTTTTTTGCATTTTTTTTAGTTTACGTTTTATTTAAAAATTTATTAATTTTGATTTCAACATTAATGTTTTATGAATATTTTTAAAAAAAATATGAATTGTTAATAAAATAATACACAATCGATAATTAAAAATAACCCTCGTAATATAAGTCTCTCCTTCATTCGCCTCAACTCCTTCCTGACCCCAACTTGGCAGTTAGTAAGACCAAGGTAAGGCGAACAGGCGTTGGGCTGGATCATGGGGAATGCCTCTAATTTAAAAAAAAAAAATAACCACCCTTCTTAATAGGCCAAGGCCATTTTTTAAAGTTTGTGTCTCGTTTTTTTTCCTTTTTTTTTAGTTTACATTTTATTTAAAAATTTATTAATTTTGATCTCAACATTAAATTTAAAAATCACAATTATGAAAATAAATTTTAGCCCCCTTTTTTCACCTCGCAACATGAGTTTCGTACCATCACCCTAGCTCCTTTTTTACCTCAACTTGGTAGTAAGTAAGACCAAGGTAAGGCAGATAAGCTTTGTACTGAGTCACGAAGATACCCTAGAGATAAAAAAAACATAAGCCCACATTCTTAAATGTTTTATGAATATTTTTAAAAAAATTATGAATTGTTAATAAAATAATGCATAATCGATAATTATAAATAACGTCCGCAACATAAGCCCCATTTTCTTCTCCTCAACTCTTTCTTGACTCCAACTTGACAGTAAGTAAAACCAAGGTAAAGCAGACAAGCATTGGGGTGGGTCGTGAGGATTGCTTCTAATTTTCAAAAAAACATAAACCCCCTTCTTAATAGGCTAAGGCTATTTTTTAAGGTTTGTGTCTCATTTTTTTTTGCATTTTTTTAAGTTTACGTTTTATTTAAAAATTTATTAATTTTGATTTCAACATTAATGTTTTATGAATATTTTTAAAAAAAATGAATTGTTAATAAAATAATACAGCATCGATAATTATAAATAACCGTCGTAACATAAGTCTCTCTTTCATTGGCCTCAACTCTTTCCTGACCCCAACTTGGCAGTAACTAAGACCAAGGTAAGGCGGACAGACGTTGGGTTGGATCGTGGGGAATGCTTCTAATTTTAAAAATATATATAATCCCCCCTTTCTTGATAGGCCAAGACCATTCTTTAAGGTTTGTGTCTCTTTTTTTGCATTTTTTTAATTTACATTTTATTTAAGAATTTATTAATTTTGATCTCAACATTAAATTTAAAAATCACAATTATGAAAAATAAATTTTAGCCTCTTTTTTTTCACCTCACAACATAAGCTCTGTACCTTTGCCCTAGCTCTTTTTTTACCCCAACTTGGCAGTAAGTAACACCAAGGTAAGGTAGACGAGCTTTGGACTGAGTCACGGAGATACTTTAGAGGTAAAAAAAACATAAGCCCACATTCCTAAATGTTCTATGAATATTTTTTAAAAAACTATGAATTGTTAATAAAATAATACACAATCGATAATTATAAATAACCTTCGCAACATAAGCTCTCTTTTCTTCGCTTCAACTCCTTTTTGACTCCAACTTGGCAGTAAGTAAGACCAAGGTAAGGCGGATAGGTGTTGGGGTGGGTCGTGGAGAATGCTTCTAATTTAAAAAAAAAACACAAACCCCCTTCTTAATAGACTAAGGCCATTTTTTACTGTTTGTATCTCTTTTTTTTGAATTTTTTTTAGTTTATGTTTGATTTAAAAATTTATTAATTTTGATTTTAACACTAATGTTTTATGAATATTTAAAACAAAAAAATGAATTGTTAATAAAATAATATATAATCAATAATTATAAATAACCCTCATAACATAAATCTCTCCTTCATTCGCCTTACCTCCTTCCTGACCCCAACTTGGCAGTATGTAAGACCAAGGTAAGGCGGAAAAGCGTTGGGCTGGATCGTGGGGATGCCTCTAATTTAAAAAAAAAATATAATCCCCCTTTTCTTAATAAGCCAAGACCATTTTTTAAGGTTTGTATTTCATTTTTTTTGTATTTTTTTTAATTTACATTTTATTTAAAAATTTATTAATTTTGATCTCAACATTAAATTTAAAAATCACAATTATGAAAATATATTTTAGCCCTATTTTTTCACCTCACAACATAAGCTTCGTACCTTCGTCGTAGCTCCTTTTTACCCCAACTTGGTAGTAAGTAAAACCAAGGTAAGACAAACGAACTTTGGACTAAGTCACAAAGATACTCTAGAGATAAAAAAAAAATATAAGCCCCCAATCCTAAATGTTTTATGAATATTTAAAAAAAAACTATGAATTGTTAATAAAATAATGTACAATCGATAATTATAAATAACCCTCACAACATAAGCCTTATTTTCTTCGCCTCAACTCCTTCTTGACTCCAACTTGACAGTAAGTAAGACCAAGGTAAGGCAGACAAACGTTGGGGTGGGTCATGGGGAATGCTTCGAATTTAAAAAAAAACATAAGCCCCATTCTTAATAGGCTACGACCATTCTTTAAGGTTTGTGTCTCATTTTTTTTGCATTTTTTTTAGTTTACGTTTTATTTAAAAATTTATTAATTTTGATTTCAACTCTAAATTTAAAAATCACAATTTAAAAAATAAGTTTTAGCCATTTTTTTTTGCTTCAGCTTCTTTTTGACCTCAACGTGGCAGTAAATAAGTCCAAGGTAAGGCAGACGGATTTTGGATTGAGTCACAGGGATACTCTAAAGGTAAAAAAATACATAAAGTCTCTTTCTTAAATGTTTTTATGAATATTTTTAAAAAAATGAATTGTTAATAAAATAATGCACAATCGATAATTATAAATAACTTTCGCAACATAAGCCCCCTTCCTTCGCCTCAACTCTTTCCCGACCCCACCTTGGCAAAAAGTAAGACCAAGGTAAGACAGATAAACATTGAGCTGGGTCGTGGGGAATGCCTCTAATTATATAAAAAATACACAATCCCCCTTTTTTAATAAGCGAAGACTATTTTTTAAAGTTTGTGTCTCGTTTTCTTTGCGTTTTTTTTTGTTTTTTTAGATAAATGTTATCTATTATGGGGATAACACTTATCTAAAAAAAGATATGGCCCATACTATAAAAACATAAAACAATCATTATGCAATCATGGTCAATGCCACTACAAAAGCCTCAGAATAGTTGCAATGCGATCACCCAAAGTCACCACCTTTTCAATATTGTTGTCTGACAACCAACCCAGATCTTCATTCATCATCCTTCAAAATGGGCCCAATTCGCCAATGGAGACCCCTGCACGAAATACATCCTAAGTATTGCCCATAAAATTTTCCTTCTTTGATCGCAACTCTTTCGCAGCAAATTGAATCTCATCTTTAGAGTCTGAAACATCCACATCCGAGAGGAAGCACGTAGGATTGAAGAAAGGGCCTCAATATGCTCGCCCACTCCTCTTCCAACTCCATGACAACATTGTCTACTGCATTGGCATCTACATCCCTGACAAACCCATCCATTTTCTCAATGCATGCCTCCCTGGAAGGAAGAATGTCCACTAGCAAGCAAAGAATGGTCTCGTAGATGAATCCATCGCACCAGTGCCTTTCTCCACTGAGCGCCTCCTCAACAATCGCAACAATCGATCACATTGCTCTGCCAAAGACTCATCACAACACATACAACTCAACCCAAAGTGATGAGCCATGATTCTGTGGCAACTGAGAAGAAAGCTTCCTCAAACATAAGACCCGGTCTTTGCAAATTACTAAACCGAAAACTGTCCTGCGAATCCTCCATACTTCCTAAAATAGTCAGTCGAGAAACAATTTTGAGGTTTCTGCCCGAATGAAATCCAAGCAAATTTGCATCTACTATCTAAGAAAAGAAAGGAGAGCGTCATATTATGTGCATGTAATCATCCACACCACATGATGAGGCCCTCGAACTCAACTTATCTCCCGAACACACAAAGACAAGGAAATTAGATCTACTCAATCCCTACTCTAGGGATTGATGATTTCTCCCGAATAAAGATCTATGACAAAGCTTCAAGAATCTCCTCCGCCGAAGACAACTGTCTGGAACATGGACTGCATATTCCCATATTGGCCAGGCAATCCGTCGCTAAGTTTCCTTCTCGGTATGAGTGTGTTAAAGTACATTCAGAGATGCGCCCTATAAGGTGTTGGATCCAACAATCTAGCTTCCAGTCTGTGAATCACTGGTTGGATAACCCACTGAGGATAACCTGCAAATCACCTTCAATCATAACCTTGTAAACCCCTTTCTCCACACACCATTCAAGGCCTACCTCGAGTGCTATTACTTCGGCAATGTTGTTGGTTGATACTCCCATCGTGCCATATTTAACCCCCACCATATCACCAAATTCATCACGGATAATTGTCCCATATCTAGACTCACCTGGATTCCCTCTGCTAGCCCCATCGAAATTCATTTTCAAAAACCCAGAGGGTGGAGTCCACTTAATATTTTTTCTACAAGATTTTGAGTCAGTGAATTTGTAGTCACTGTTCTTCGACAATAGCCAAATGTTTTCCATAGCCATGTCTCATTTTGTATATGTTTTATAAGTTCTACCAAGAGTCTTAACATTAACCACTTCTTCGATGACATGTTTGATCTTTGGTATGAGGACATCAACTTCCAAAGCCTCATCATTAAAAATATGACGGTTTCTCTCCAAAGGTGCCATGTCAACATAGATGGACTCACAACCCAAAGAATACCCCATTTGGAAGACTTTGTCGTATTTGGCCAAGAGCACAGGAAGTTTTTTAGCAACTGATTCCTGACCAGATGACACTGCAAACAATCAAGGAGCCAGTCCCAACAACGCTTTGCGTAGGGGCACCAAAAAAGTAAATGCTCAATCGTCTCTCCATCCTTCTTACATAACGTGCATACACTGGGTCCCAAGATGCCAATCAATTTTAGTCTCTCCCCTGTAAGAACACGTCCATGCAACGCGATCCACAAAAAAACACCCGCCTTAGGTAGAATACTTTTATGCCAACACAATGCCCCGAGCCACTCAATGTCTTTCTCTCTATGTCTTTGTAATTCGTATCCCAGTTGCACTTTGTACATTCCTGATTTGGCTGCACACCACAGCAAATTGTCCTCTTCACAATTGTAGTGAATCTTTTTCTTACTGCAAAGCAATTCCTCTAGTTTCTTCCAATTTTCCTTATTCCATTCTCTTGCATTATCAGGGTGGTAGAGCTAGGCACGTGTTGCATATAGTCTGCAATAAAGGGGCCAACTGAGGCTTCCACTTGATTGACCTAATCTTGGTCCTCGAAAGCCTCAGCCAAGGGGGTATCTCCATTCCATGAGTCTCTCCAAAACTTTGCATTTTTGTCATTGCCAATTTTCCAAGTCAAATGCTCTATAATAATTCTCCTACTCTCCCAAATAAATCACCAGACAGGGGATCCTCCATCTGGATTTGCCAATGTGTAAATTTTTTCCGGGTCTAGAGAGTGAAGATATTTTCTGGATAAAATTTTGCACCAAATTTTTTGTGGGTGCATGTACATTTTCCATGCCAAGTTGTTCAAATTCATCTTCCTCAGACCAACCCCTCCCTCATCTTTGATTAAGCAATTCGTTTCCCAGTTAATCAAAGAGATTTTCTTCTCGTCTTTAGACCCTTTCCACAAGAATTTTTTAAGTAATCCATCAAGATCATTTGTTGCTTTGGAGGATAATCTAAAACATGACATAATAAATAGGTACAACCGACAATACCGACTTGATCATTTGGATCCTTCCAGCCTGAGAAAGCCATTTATTTTTCCACATTGCCGCTTTGGTATGACATTTGTTGATCACCTCCTCCCAAATCTTGTTTTGGGATCTCCCTGTAGACAGTTGCACTCCAAGATATTTGATGGGGAACTGACCAATTTGAAAACCCAAAATGTTTGCAATCTTCAAATGGGTTCTCTTGCTAGTATTGATGAAGTAGACCACAAAGTTAGTTTTGTTCATGCTTTTCCCTTAACCAATCTCATATTCCTCCAAAATGGCTTTGATTGTCTTTGCTTCCCTCTCCGTGGCTTCTCCAAAAAGAATAGTGTCATCAGCGAATTGGGAATGAGATATGAGATATAGGATCTGGGTCTTCATGAATTGAAACGCCTCTCCAGCTACTCAAAGCTACTAACTTTTTAACATTTCTACCAAGAGCTTCTGCCATCAGAATAAACAGGAAGGGTGACAGGGGATCTCCTTGTTTTAACTTGTTAGCGGCACGAAAAAACTGCACACCGATCCATTAACAATGATCAAATAGCATATGGAAGAAACACAATGTTTAATACAATTTATCCAACCTCTCTCAAAACCAAATTGCTCTAGAATAGAAAACAAAAAGGGCCAAATTACCCGGTCATAAGCTTTGCTAACATCTAGCTTCACAATCATTCCATGCTTCGTGTCTCTACTCATGGTATGAATGGTCTCTACTGCAGTTATAATGTTGTCTGCGATCTCCCTCCTCGGGGTGAAACCATGTTGTTCAGATGAGATCAATTTATCTAGAATGATCTTTAATCTATTGACCATAGTCTTGGATATGATTTTGTATAGAGAGTTGCACAACGAAATTGTTTTGTAATCGACCATAGTCTCGCAAGTCTGCTTTTTGGGAATTAATGCGATCATGGTGTTGCTGATTTCTTTGACAAATTTACCTTTCTTGCAGAATTCTTCAGCAACCTTCCAGATGTCTTCTCCTATGAAACACCAACACTTCTGAAAAAATTTCATAGTCACCCCGTCCAGGCCTAGTACCTTGTGGGGATGAAGCACAAAAGTGGCATCCTTGATTTCTTTGATCGTGAATGGGCACATCATATATTTTTTGTCCTCTAGAGTTACTTCTTTATTGATAACCTCAAACAGATTTGAGAAACCACCATGTGTCTGACCATCCACCGATCCCAGAATCTGTTTGAAATATTCAACTGCAACTTCTTCAATCTCCTCTATCCTTGAGGTTTGCATCCCTTTCGAATTCTTGATGGAATCAATTCTGTTTTTACCTCGTTTGGCCTTTACCGATGCATGAAAAAACATGGTATTCGCATCTCTCGCACTAATCTACAGTTCCCTTGATTTTTTCTGCCAATAGATTTCCTCTCAAAGCAGAATTTCAGCAAAATCATTTTTTAGTTGTTTTTCTGTTAAGAAATCGTCTTCCGACATGCCATTAACAATGATCGAACTATTCAAGTGGTCAAGCTCCTCTATAATGATTTTCTCAGAAACTATGTTTTTGAAAGAGACCACATTCCAAAGTTTTATTTTATCTTTGATAAACTTCATTCTAAGAGAATCAAAAGTTGGGTGTGCTGACAAAAATGTTGCTCTCCAGCCACCACTTCTCTAGATTTTTGATCAAATTAGGATCCCTCCACCACATGCTTAAAAACTTGAAATTCCCTTTGACCTTTGCTTGAGAAACGTTGAAACAAATTTGAACTGGGAAGCAATCTAAGAGGGACATAGGCAAGATACTCGATTCCAAGTTAAAAGAAGATTCAACCCAGAATGGTCCTACAAAAAGTCTATCAAGCCTCTCTGAAATGCTTGCAAACTTTGTTCTTCTATTGGTCCAAGTAAAACATTCATTTTTTGGAACTACATCAAAAAGATGATGTTGGAAACAAAGTCCCTAGAATCTTGCATAACTCGATTGGACATTCTTAAGCCTCCTTTCTTTTCATTAATATCAAGTAATGCATTGAAATCCCCTGCCACCATCGCTTTCTCCCAATCTGTAGTTTTGATTAGCTCTGTGATTTCAGTCCATATTTTGAGTTTGTCCTCTGTTTTGGTGGGCCCATATGCATTAAACAATGGAAACTCGAGGTCTTCTATTAAAAATTTGACCCAACAGAAGATCCAATTCTTAGATTTATGAATTAACTTAATTAAAACTTTATCAGGGTTCCATAAAGTTGTCAAACCTCTCGTAGGAACCATTGGCTTCCTGAAAAAAACCATCCCAATTTTTGCATGAAAGAAGAAATCTTGATGCTTTGTCCATATTTAGCTTGGTCTCTTGCAACAGAATAACTTCACTCGATATTCTAGCCAAAACGTGTTTGACCAAGTGACTTTTGTCAGGAGTCGAAAGTTCCCTGACATTCTAAGTAGTAATCCCTTTCTTCTATCTTCTAGCGATTTCTTTTCCTACCTCTGCCACCTTTAGCCTTTCCCAGCAAAATGTTTGTTGATTGACTAATACTTCTAGGATCGATGTTGTCCAATTCGTCATCCAAATGAAACTCATCTTCCGAATCCAAGTCATAGTTGATTTCATTATCAGAAAAACCTTTGAGATTGATAGGATTCGGTCTAGATGGGGGAAATCTAACATCATCCTCATTTACATCTCTCGAGCGTGTACCAGAGCAATTACACTTAGGGGATGACGATTTAGATGCTAGAATTGGAATTTTGTCAACGACATCGCCTTTGTTAGCATTTGTAACCATTATTTGACTGTTCAACTTCGTGACCCACTTCTTGGTATTCCTTGCAGGTTTGACAAAGACTACAATCTGCACTTTGATGGTTCTTTAAACCACATCTCCCATAAGTTGGATGATATGCTTCAACTTCCACTTGTTGCATGCAAACATTGTCCCCTGACAAACATGATAGATTAAAAGGAATCTTTTTCACAGCCGCGATCTTCATCCTTGCATACAAGTATGAATCACTTTCCATAATTCCATTAGCAATATCAATCAACTTGCCCAACGAACTTCCAATTTTTTCAAGGCATAAATCATTCCAATATTCTAAAGGAAGATTGTACACCGCCAAGGGTAATGGATTGAAATTGGGTTGCCAAGACTGCAAATATAACAGACTCTTCTCCACAAACCAATTATGTTGTATCAAAATTTTGTTTCACTTCTTCATCCGTAAAGATTACAATGAAAAAACCTTTAGGCATGAATTTAATAACTACTTTGCAATCCCAATTGCTATACACCCACTCTTTAATTTTATTTCTGTTGAATCAGAGTTCAATGAATTTGCCGATAACTGTGTGTTTTGTCCACAAATCCAATTCTTCTTCAATTTCATTTGAGATGTCTATTTCCACATCTGTCGCTCACGTCTCTGATGGCACTTCTTTTTTACCAGTATTACCAGAGATCAAAGACTCTCTCCAGCCAATCTTGTTTGATTTTACTTCATTTTGAAACTATATTGAAACCCTTTTTAGTTTACATTATATTTAAAAAAATTATTAATTTTGATCTCAACTCTAAATTTAAAAATCACAATTGTGAAAATAAATTTTAGCCCCCTTCTTTCGTCTCAGCTCCTTCTTGACCCCAACTTGGCAGTAAGTAAGACCAAGGTAAGACAGACGAGCCTTGAGTTTAGTCACGGGATACTCTATAGGTTAAAAAAAAATATAAGTCCCCTTCCTAAATGTTTTATGAATATTTAAAAAAAAAGTATTAATTGTTAATAAAATAATATACAATCGATAATTATGAATAGCCCTCCTAACATAAGTCTCTCCTTCATTCACCTCAACTCCTTCTTGACCCCAACTTGATAGTAAATAAGACCAATGTAAGGTGGACAGGCGTTGGGTTGGATCGTGGGGAATGCCTCTAATTTTTAAAAAAAAACATAATCCCCCATTCTTAATAGGCCAAAGCATTTTTTAAGGTTTGTGTCTTGTTTTTTTTTTTTGCATTTTTTTTTAATTTACATTTTATTTAAAAATTTATTAATTTTAATCTCAACACTAAATTTAAAAATTCACAATTATGAAAATAAATTTTAGCCCCTTTCTTTCACCTCACAACATAAGCTTTGTACCTTCGCCCTAGCTCCTTTTTTACCCCAACTTGATAGTAAGTAAGACCAAGGTAAGGCAGACGAGCTTTGGATTGAGTCACATAGATACTCTAGAGGTAAAAAAAAATATAAGCCCCCTTCCTAAATGTTCTATGAATATTTTTAAAAAAACTTTGAATTGTCAATAAAATAATTATAAATAACGCTCGCAACATAAGTCCCCTTTCTTCACCTCAACTCCTTCTTGACCCCAACTTGGCAGTAAGTAAGACCAAGGTAAGACGGACAGGCATTGGGATGGGTCGTGGGGAATGCTTCTAATTTAAAAAAATACATTTAATAGGCCAAAGTCATTTCTTTAAGGTTTGTGTCTCAATTTTTTTGCATTTATTTTAGTTTAAGTTTTATTTAAAAATTTATTAAGTTTGATCTCAACTCTAAATTTAAAAATCACAATTCTGAAAATAAATTTTAGCCATTTTTTTCGCCTCAGTTTTTTTTGACCCCAACTTGACAGTAAGTAAGACTAAAGTAAGGTAGACGGTCTTTTGGACTGAGTCATGAGAATACTCTAAAAGTATAAAAAAACATAAGTCCTATTTCCTAAATATTTTATGAATATTTAAAAAAAATATGAATTGTTAATAAAATAATGCACAATCGATAATTATAAATAACCCTCGCAACATAAGCCCCCTTCTTTTGCCTCAACTTTTTCTTGACCCTAACTTGGCAATAAGTAAGACCAAGGTAAGGTGGACAGACATTGAGTTGGGTCATGGAGAATGTCTGCAATTATAAAAAAAACACAATCTCCCACTTCTTAATAGGCCAAGAGCATTCATTAAGATTTGTCTCTCATTTTTTTTTCATTTTTTTTAGTTTACATTTTGTTTAAGAATTTATTAATTTTGATCTCAACACTAAATTTAAAAATCACAATTTTAAAAATAAAATTTAACTCCCTTCCTTCACCTTAGCTCATTCTTGACCCCAACTTCACAGTAAGTAAGACCAAGGTAAGACAGACGAGCTTTGAGCTAAGTCATGGGGATACTCTATAGGTTAAAAAAAATACAAGTCCTCTTTCTAAATGTTTTATGAATATTTAAAAAAAAAAAAAATTGTTAATAAAATAATACACAATCGATAATTATAAATAACCTTCGTAACATAAGTCTCTCCTTCATTCGTCTCAACTCCTTCCTGACCCCAACTTGATAGTAAGTAAAACAAAAGTAAGACAGACAAGCATTGGGCTGAATCGCAGGGAATGCCTCTAATTTTTAAAAAAACATAATCCCCCATTCTTAATAGGCTAAAGCTAGTCTTTAAAGTTTGTGTCTCGTTTTCTTTGCATTTTTTTAGTTTACGTTTTATTTAATAATTTATTAATTTTAATCTAACACTAAATTTGCAAATCATAATTATGAAAATAATTTTAGCCCACTTTCTTTCGCCTCACAATATAAGCCCCCTACCTTCGTCTTAGCTCATTTTTTACCCCAACATGACAGTATGTAAGACCAAAGTAATGCAGACGAGCTTTGGACTAAGTCACGAGGATACTCTAGAGGTAAACAAATACATAAGTTCCATTTCTTAAATATTTTATGAATATTTTTTAAAAAACTATGAATTGTTAATAAAATAATGTACAATTGATAATTATAAATAACCATCGTAACATAAGCCCCCTTTCTTCGCCTTAACTCCTTCCTGATCCAACTTGGCAGTAAGTAAGACCAAGGTAAGGCGGACAAACGTTGGGCTGGGTTGTGGGTAATGCTTCTAATTTTAAAAAAAGCATAAGCCCCTTTCTTAGTAGGCCAAAGTCATTTCTTTAAGGTTTATCTCATTTTTTTGCATTTTTTTAAGTTTACGTTTTATTTAAGAATTAATTAATTTTAATCTCAACTCTAAATTTAAAAATCACAATTCTGAAAATAAATTTTAGCCACTTTTTTCGCCTCAACTTGTTTTTTACCCCAACTTGGCAGTAAGTAAGACCAAAGTAAGACATACGAGTTTTGGACTGAGTCATGAGGATACTCTAAAGGTAAAACAAAAACATAAGTCCCATTTCCTAAATGTTTTATGAATATTTAAAAAATATATATATAAATTGTTAATAAATTAATGTAAAATCGATAATTATAAATAGCCCTCGCAACATAAGTCCTCTTCTTTCGCTTTCCTAACCCCAACTTGGCAATAAGTAAAACCAAGGTAAGGTGGACAAACATTAGACTGGGTAGTGGGGAATGCCTTTAACTATAAAAAAAATATAATCCCCCTTCTTAATAGGCCAAAACCATTTTTTAAGGTTTGTGTCTCCATTTTTTTGCATTTTATTTTAGTTTGTATTTTGTTTAAGAATTTATTAATTTTGATCTCAACACTAAATTTAAAAATCACAATTTTGAAAATAAATTTTAGCCCCCATCCTTCATCTTAGCTCCATCTTGCCGCCAAGTTGGCAGTAAGTAAGATCAAGATAAGACAGACGGACCTTGAGCTAACTCATGGGGATACTCTATAAGTTAAAAAAAATATAAGTCCCCTTCTTAAATGTTTTATGAATATTTTAAAAAAAAGTATGAATTGTTAATAAAATAATACACAATCGATAATTATAAATAACCCTCGTAACATAACTCTTTCTTTCATTCGCCTCAACTCCTTCTTGACCCCAACTTGGCAGTAAGTAAGACCAAGGTAAGGCAGACAGGTGTTGGACTGGATCGTGGGGAATGCCTCTAATTTTTAAAAAAAACATAATCCCCATTTCTTAATAGGCAAAGACCATTTTTTAAGGTTTGTGTCTGGTTTTCTTTGTATTTTTTTAATTTACGTTTTACTTAAGAATTTATTAATTTTGATCTCAACACTAAATTTAAAAATCACAATTATGAAAATAAATTTTAACCCCCTTTTTTTCGCCTCACAACATAAGCCCCCTACCTTCGCCTTAGCTCCTTTTTTACCCCAACTTGGCAGTAAATAAGATCAAGATAAGCAAACGAGCTTTAGACTAAATCACGAGAATATTCTATAAGTAAAAAAAAACATAACCCCCATTTCCTAAATGTTTTATGAATATTTTTTTAAAAACTATGAATTGTTAATAAAATAATTCACAATCAGTATTATAAATAACCCTCGCTACATAAGACCCATTTTTTCTTCGCCTCAACTCCTTCCTGACCCCAACTTGGCAGTAAGTAAAACCAAGGTAAGACTGACAGGCATTGGGCTGGGTCGTGGGGAATGCTTTTAATTTAAAAAAAACATAAGCCCCATTCTTAATAGGCCTAGGTCATTTTTTAAGGTTCGTGTCTCATTTTTTTTACATTTTTTTTAGTTTATGTTTTATTTAAAAATTTATTAATTTTAATCTCAACTCTAAATTTAAAAATCACAATTCCGAAAATAAATTTTAGCCTCTTTTTTTGCCTCAACTTCTTTTTGACCCCAACTTGGCAGTAAGTAAGACCAAGGTAAGACAGATAGACTTTGGACTGAGTCACGGGGATACTCTAGAGGTAAAAAAAATATAAGCCCCATTTTGTAAATGTTATATGAATATTTTAAAAAAAAAATGAATTGTTAATAAAATAATGCACAATTGATAATTATAAATAACCCTCGCAATATAAGCCCCCTTCCTTCGCCTCAATTTCTTCTTGATCCCAACTTGGCAATAAGTAAGACCAAGGTAAGTCAGACAAACATTGGGTTGGGTTGTGGGGATTGCTTGCAATAAAAAAAAATATATAATCCCCCCACTTTTTAAGAGGTCAAGACTATTATTTAAGGTTTGTGTATCGTTTTTTTTGCAATTTTTTTTTTTTTATGTTTTGTTTAAAAATTTGTTAATTTTGATTTCAACACTAAATTTAAAAATCACAATTCTGAAAATAAATTTTAGCCCCCTTCCTTCTCCTCAGCTCCTTCTTGACCCCAACTTGGCAGTAAGTAAGACCAATGTAAGGCATACGGGTCTTGAGCTAAGTCACAGGGATACTCTATAGGTTAAAAAAAAACATAAGTCCTCTTCCTAAATTTTTTATGAATATTTTTTAAAAAAATATGAATTGTTAATAAAATAATACACAATCGATAATTATAAATAACCATCGTAACATAAGTCTCTCCTTCATTCACCTCAACTCCTTCCTGACCCCAACTTGGCAGTAAATAAGACCAAGGTAAAGCGGACAAACGTTGGGCTGGATCGTGGGGAATGCCTCTAATTTTTAAGAAAACATAATCCCCCTTTTTTAATAGCCTAAAATCATTTTTTAAGGTTTGTGTTTGGTTTTCTTTGCATTTTTTTTTAGTTTACGTTTTATTAAAAAAAATATTAATTTTGATCTCAACTCTTAATTTAAAAATCACAATTTTGAAAATAAATTTTAGCCCCTTCTTTTCCCTTAGCTTCTTCTTGACCCCAACTTGGTAGTAAGTAAGACCAAGGTAAGGCAAATGAGCTTTGGACTGAGTCACGGGGATACTCTAGAGGTTAAAAAAAGATGCTTCCTTTCCTAAATGTTTTATGAATATTTTAAAAAAATAAAAAAATTGTTAATAAAATAGTGCACAATCGATAATTATAAATAACCCTTGCAACATAAACCCCCCTTTTTTTCCCCTCAATTTCTTCTTGACCCCAACTTGGCAGTAAGTAAGACCAAGGTAAGGCAGACGAGTTTTGGACTGAGTCACGGGGATAGTCTAGAGGTTAAAAAAAAGATGCCCCCTTTCCTAAATGTTTTATGGATATTTAAAAATAAAATAAAAATTGTTAATTAAATAGTGCACAATCGATAATTATAAATAACCCTCGCAACATAAACCCCTTTCTTTCGCCTCAACTTCTTCTTGACCCCAACTTGGCAATAAGTAAGACCAAGGTAAGACGGACAAACATTGAGCTAAGTCGTGGGGAATGCCTCTAATTATATATAAAAAATATAATCCCCCATTCTTAATAGGACAAGACCATTTTTTTGAGTTTGTCTCATTTTTTTTGTATTTTTTTCAATTTACATTTTATTTTAAAATTTATTAATTTTGATCTCAACACTAAATTTAAAAATCACAATTCTGAAAATAAAATTTACCCCCTTCCTTTGCCTCGGCTCTTTTTTTACTCCAATTTGACAATAAGACCAAAGTAAGATAAAAAGGTCTTGGGCTGAGTCACGGGGATACTTTAGAGGTAAAAAAAACATGTCTCATTTCAAAAATGTTTTATGAATAACTAAAAAAAATGTGAATTGTTAATAAAATAATGCACAATCAATAATTATAAATAACCCTCGCAACATAAACCTCATTTTTTTCATCTCAACTCTTTCTTGATTCCAACTTGATAGTAAGTCAGACCAAAATAAGACGGACAAACGTTGGGTTGCGTCGTGAGAATGCCTCTAATTTAAAAAAAAACATAATCACCCCTCTTAATGGGTCGATACCATTCTTTAAGGTTTGTGTCTCGTTTCTTTTGCAATTTTTTTAGTTTACGTTTTATTTAAAAAATTATTAATGTTGATCTCAACACTAAATTTAAAAATCACAATTCTGAAAATAAATTTTAGCCCCCCTTTGTTCGTCTCAGCTCTTTTTTTACCTCAACTTGACAGTAAGTAAGATCAAGGTAAGGTAGACGAGCCTTGAGCTAAATAATGGGGATACTCTATAGGTTAAAAAAAATATAAGCCCCCTTCCTAAATGTTTTATGAATATTTTATAAAAAAAAATGAATTGTTAATAAAATAATACACAGTCAATAATTATAAATAACTCTCGTAACATAAGTCCCCTTCCTTTGTTTCAACTCTTTCCTGATCCCAACTTAATAGTAAGTAAGACCAAGGTAAGGCGGACAGACGTTGGGTTGGATCGTGGGGAATGTCTCTAATTTAAAAAAAAAACATAATCCCCCTTTTCTTAATAGGCCAAGATCATTTTTTAAGGTTTGTATCTCGTTTTCTTTGCATTTTTTTTAGTTTACGTTTTATTTAAGAATTTATTAATTTCGATTTCAACACTAAATTTAAAAATCACAATTATGAAAATAAATTTTAGCTTCCTTTTTTTCACTTCACAACATAAGCCTCCTACCTTCGCCCTAGCTTTTTGTTGACCCCAAATTGACAGTAAGACTGACCAAGGTAAAACAGACGAGCTTTGGACTGAGTCACAGAGATACTCTAAAGGTAAAAAAAAAAACATAAGACCCATTCCTAAATAATCTATGAATATTTTTCAAAAAAGTATGAATTGTTAATACAATAATGCACAATCGATAATTATAAATAACCCTCGCAACACAAGCTCTCTTCTTTCACCTCAACTCCTTCCTGAATCCAATTTTGTAGTAAGTAAGACCAAGGTAAGGAGGACAAGAGTTGGGTTGGGTCATGAGGAATGCTTCTAATTTAAAAAAAAACATAAGCCCCCTTCTTAATAGGCCAAAGACATTCTTTAAGGTTTGTGTCTCATTTTTTTTGCATTTTTTTTTAGTTTATGTTTTATTTAAGAATTTATTAATTTTGATCTCAACATTAAATTTAAAAATCACAATTCTGAAAAATAAATTTTAGCCCCATTTTTCGCCTCAGCTTCTTCTTAACGCCAACTTAGTAGTAAGTAAGACCAAGGTAAGGCAAACGGGTCTTGGGCTAAGTCACGCAGATACTCTAGAGGTTAAAAAAAAACATAAGCCCCCTTCTTAAATGTTTTATGAATATTTTTAAAAAATTATATAAATCGTTATTAAAATAATGCACAATTGATAATTATAAATAATCCTCGCAATATAAACCTCTTCCTTCACCTCAACTCCTTCCTGACCCCAACTTGGTAGTAAGTAAGATTAAGGTAAGGGGGATAGACATTGCGCTAGGTCGTGGGGAATGCCTCTAATTTAAATAAAAAACATAATCCCCCTTTTTAATAGGTCAAGACCATTTTTTAAGGTTTGTGTCTCGTCTTTTTTCCATTTTTTTAGTTTACGTTTTGTTTAAGAATTTATTAATTTTGATTTCAATACTAAATTTAAAAATCACAATTTTGAAAATAAATTTTACCCCCTCCTTTGCCTTAGCTCATTTTCTACCCCAACTTGGCAGTAAGTAAGACCAAGGTAAGACAGACGGGCCTTGGGCTGAGTCATGAGGATACTTTAGAGGTAAAAAAAAAACATATGCCCATTTTATAAATGTTTAATGAATATTCAAAAAAAAGTATGAATTGTTAATAAAATAATGCACAATCAATAATTATAAATAATCCTCGCAACATAAGCCCCCTTCCTTCGCCTCAACTCTTTCCTGATCCCAACTTAGCAGTAAGTAAGACCAAAATAAAACGGACAAACGTTGGACTGGGTCGTGGGGAATGCTTCTAATTTAAGAATTTATCAATTTTGATCTCAACACTAAATTTAAAAATCATAATTCTGAAAATAAATTTCCCCCCTTCATTTGCCTCAGCTCCTTTTCTACCCCAACTTGACAGTAAGTAAGACCAAGGTAAGGCAAACGGGCCTTGGGTTGAGTTACGGGGATACTCTAGAGGTAAAAAATATATATATATGCCCTATTCCTAAATATTTTTTGAATATTTTTTAAAAAGTATGAATTGTTACTAAAATAATGTACAATCAATAATTATAAATAACCCTCGCAACATAAGCCCCATTTCCTTTGCCTCAACTCTTTCCTGATCTCAACTTGGCAGTAAGTAAGACCAAAATAAGATGGACAAGCGTTGGGCTAGGTCGTGGGAATGCCTCTAATTTTTGAAAAAAACATAAGCCCCATTCTTAATAGGCCAAGACCATTCTGTAAAGTTTGTGTCTCATTGTTTTGCATTTTTTTTTAGTTTATGTTTTATTTAAGAATTTATTAATTTTTATCTCAACACTAAATTTAAAAATTACAACTCTGAAAATAAATTTTAGCCCCCTTTTCTTTGCCTCTCAACATAAGCCCCTACATTTGCCTGAGCTTCTTTTTGACCACAACTTTGTAGTAAATAAAACCAAGGTAAGAGAGACGGGCCTTGGGCTGGGTCACGAAGATACTCTAGAGGTGAAAAAAAATATAAGTCCCCTTCCTAAATGTTTTATGAATATTTTTTTTAAAATTATGAATTGTTACTAAAATAATGTACAATCGATAATTATAAATAACCCTCGCAACATAAGCCCCCTTCCTTCACCTCAACTCCTTCCTTACCCCAACTTGGCAGTAATTAAAACCAAGGTAAGGCGAGCAAGCGTTGAGCTGAGCCTTGGGGAATGCCTCTAATTTTTTATAAAAAAATATAAGCCCCCTTCTTAATAAGCCAAGACCATTTTTTAAGGTTTGTGTCTCGTGCGCTTTGATTTTATTTTTTTAGTTTATGTTTTATTTAAGAATTTATTAATTTTAAGATTAATGTAAGAAACAAGAATAAATTTAAAAAAATGGAGGGCGAAAAAAAGCAGAATAAGCCAAAAAAAACAGTCGGGGTGTGGATATGAAGGAAGCATCAAAAGCCTGCGAGGAACCAAGGTCGAACACAAAGGATGAATTTCTCCAAGTAATTGATGTCACAAAAGAGGTTGGGGATGACATTGAATCACTCAAGGAGCTAGCGATTATTTGCAGATTTATTGGCCCTAGATTGGACTGGAAGAAGATTACCAAATGGATCGAAAATATATGGAAAACTCCCCAAATTACCAAATTTCTGCCGAAAGGATTCTTCATTGTGGTTTTCGCTACAGAAGAAGAACACCAAAAAAATCTTGAAGGGGGCCTCTGCACAATGGAAACTAAACCTTTGTGCATACAAAAATGGTACCCAAATTTTAACCCTCTCAAAACCGAACCCTATGATAAGCTGATTTGGATCTGATTAAACAGTTTACCAATGGAATACTGGATGGAGGAAGCCCTAGAAAAGATAGGGCAATTGCTTGGCACCTTGATCGAAATAGATGCAAATATTGTTACAGGAGATTCATATTTGTATGCAAGAGCGAAACTAGCAGCGATTAGGCGAATCCCCCCAAAAGTTAAATTGCGACTACAAGGATCAAACTAGATTCAATCGATTGAAATAAAAAAAGATAGGCATTTTTGCCTAAACTGTGGCAGGAGAAACCATGATATGGACAATTTCCGTATCCCAAAAAAAGAAAAAAAGATTTGGAAAGCCAAGCAAAAGTTTGTTGTGGTAACCACTGAGGAGCCATTATGTTTAGGTTGGACCGAAAGACCTAAAGAGTATCTACCAAACATAGATACGCTAACCAATCATGCAAATTCCAATTTGGTAGAGTCCAATGAGGAAAATATAGACAAGGAAATTAAGCCTTCAATGGAATCAGACTTGGATAGTGAGTGGATGTCTAGAGATGAAATGGATAAGGATTTATTGGGAATCACTGATGTTAGGAATATCAATCAATCTATGGTTAACTCTGTGACTGAGGGCAAAAGAGGTAAGGGCAAAAAATATAACAAGAAAAAAAGGGAAGAAGAAGCGGTCGAAAAAGGGCTTCTTAGCGTGATCGATTTTTTGAATAGGAAAAGTACCAAGGGAGTTAACTACTCCCTTGGAAAGAAATGAGGATCATCACATGGAATATCAAGGGCCTAACAACCCCTGGCAAACACCGGATGTTGAAATGTCATCTGGCCAAAGTATCAAGCAATATTGTTATGTTACAGGAGACTAAGTGCAGCTCAAATGATGGTGATAGTTTGATTGGTTATTGCAGAGGTTGGTCTGACATCTTTCAAGTGGCAGATGGAAGAGCCGGTGGATTGGGAATTTTATGGAGATTTTCCTTGGTGGATATTGTCAAGGTCTATGGAAGAAAGAATTGGCAAGCCTGCCAGGTGAAGTGTAAATTCAACCAGTTGGAAATGGAACTTTGAAATATATATGGCCCCATGAACTACCAGGAGAAATCGATGTTTTGGGACGCTATCACCCAATTGGTATTAGCCAATGGGAATAGGAAAATTATAATTGGGGGAGACTTCAATGCAATTCTTGATCTCTCAAAAAAGATGGGAGGATTGAAGAAAGTCAACAGTGACATGCTAAACATCAGGCACTTTGTGCAAAAGGTTGGAGTTACAAACTGTAAGCCATCAACAGGTTGGTTCACTTGGAATAATAAACGACTTGGATTGGCGAATATTGTTGAACGATTGGATAGATTCCTAATTGGGTCTTATTGGCCGAAGGCAAATATGGCGACTTTTGTCAAAACTCTACCATATTGCATCTCTGATAATTTTCTGGTCCAATTGGAAATTGGTTCGGAGATACAGGGTGGCAACAGTTACTTCAAATTTCAAAATATGTGGTGGAGGGATAAATCCATTTTAGACAATTTAAAAATATGGTGGAAACAATGCAACCATATCAAAGGTACGCCTAGTTTTTGTTTTGTTAAAAAAGTGGCTTATATCAAGAGCCAACTCAAAATATGGAATAAAGAAGTCTTCAAGAACATCTTCTCTGAGAAAGAAAGAATTGAAGCCGAGTTGGAAATTCTAAATACGAAAGTTTTGATCGAAGAAATGGATCAGACAGACTACAAGCGCGGAAAAGAATTGATGGCTAGTCTCTCAGAGACTTATCTAGAGAGGAGATTTATTGGAGAGATAAAGCCAAAGAACAGTGGATAAAGGAGGGTGATAAGAACACTAAGTTCTTCCATGCATCAGTCAAAGCTAAAAGAGCTCAAAATCAAATCAATGAAATTCTCTCCGAGAGAGTATCGACCATGCAGCAGAGGCCTACTTCAATAAAATTCTAAACTCTATTGATTGTTGGGACGAGGCATGTGCTGTCAAGTTACTAGATGCAATCCCTAAGTTGGTAACTGACATGGACAATCGAATGTTGCTAGAACCTTTTACAGAAACTAAAATCCGGTGTGCGGTGTTTGGACTCCACCTAGACAAAGCCCTGGGTCCGAATGGCATGCCTGCAAGCTTTTACCAGAATTGTTGGGATTTCGTGAAATTTGAGCTATTGAAAGTGGTGGAATAGGTTAGACTAAAAGGAAGATTTGTCAGAGAGATAAACAATACTTTGTTGGTGGTCATCCCTAAGAAAGCCAATCCCTCCTCCTTTGATGAGTTTTGTCCAATTGCTCTTTGCAACATGGTATACAAAATTATCACTAAGGCATTTGCCAACAGACTAAAAAAAGTTTTACCAAATCTCATCTCCAAGGAACAGAATGGATTCATGCCAGGGCAAGAGATCATTGATAGCATTATCCTCACTACTGAAACCATACACTCAATTGTAGTGGAAAGACAGAAAGCTATGGCCATCAAGCTGGATATTTCAAAAGCATACGACAAGGTGAGGTGGGAATTCTTGCTGGACGTGATGAGAAAATATGAATTTGCTCAGGACTGGATCAAAATTATCAAGGTTTGCATTGGCTCCCCTCAATATTCGGTGGCAATCAATGGCTCTCTTTTTGGATTTTTTGAAAGTAAAAATGGTTTAAGATAGGGCGATCCGATCTCCCCATTCTTATTTGTGATTATGGCGGAGGCGCTTAGACGATATATATCCAAACTTTGAGAGGAAGCGGTGTGGAAAGGGGTCAAGGTCCACCGTGATCTAGAGCCAATCACACACTTACAATTCACAGACGATACTACCCTCTTTGGCAAAGCAACTATTCAAGAGGCAAGGGTCATCAAAGATATTATGGAAATGTACGCCAATGTTGCTGGACAACGAATAAATGATAAGAAATTTGAGGTTTTTTTCTTTAACACCAAAAAGGATACACAAGCAAAAATATCAAGGCTGTTTGAATGGTCAACTAGTTCTCTACCGGCAAAATACCTTGGTATTCCTTTGTTCTCCGGTTCTACCAAGACTACACTGTGGGAAGATCTTATTTCCAAATGTAGGCAAAAGGTCGATGCTTGGAAGCATAAATGGCTGGCTCTTCCGAGGAGAATACAATTGATCAAAGTTGTGTTGTCTGCCATGCCTATTTATGCAATGTTTGTGTTAAAATAAACCTCTAAAGCTATATAGGCTTTGGAAAGCTTTCTAAAAAACTTCGTTTGGGAGGGAGCTAAACAGATCAAGAAAATTTCACTCATCAATTGGGACATAGCTTGCAGCTCGAAAGAGGTGGGTGGTGTAGGTCTCAGAAGGTTAGAACAACAGAATCTTGCATTAGGTGCGAAATTGATCTGGAAAATATATAGATGCCCCAAGAAACTATGGTACTCAATCATGCGCAAGAAATACCTGGATAGTGATGATCCCAATAGGATACTCACAACCATTAGAGGGGATGGAGGATCTAATGTTTGGAGGTTAAAGGAATGCTAGTTTCTAATTAACGGCCATCTATCTTGGAAGATTGGAGATGGGAAGAAAGCTAGATTTTGGGATGACTCCTGGGATGGACACGCAAGCTTGAGTAAGATGTTTGAAGGAAGGATTTGGATAAATGAGGCTAAGAATAAATATGGGGTCCATGTAGCAGACTATGTGAGGGAATCTTCTCCGAGAAATGGACTATATGAATGGATTCCTATTCAATTCGATAGTTTGGAGGCAAGTGATCGACAACATCTGAATGAGCTACTAAAAGATAGGAGGATTGCAACCAGGAATATAGATGATGAAATCATATGGTGTGTTGCACAATCTGGTGAATATTCCATCAAACTTGGATACCAGGTTCAGAGATTGAGCCAGGAAAAGAGTGATTGGCCCACAATCCTTTGCTGGGATAAATTGGTAACCCCTAGGGCTGAAGCCTTTTTATGGACAACCTTTCATGAAAGAATCATCACTGGTGAATGTTTGAAACTATATGGTATTTACGACCCAAGCATATGTGTCCTATGCAAAAAAAATGAGGAAACAATCAACCGTTTATTACTTGATTGTCCCTTTACCAAACACTGTTGGGATTGGCTATGTCAAAGTTTGGGTTGGGTTTATGCTTCATAAATCAATCTAAACAATTGGATTAGTAGCTGGCCTATTCTGAACCAGAAATCATTATAGGGTTCTTTGTGGATAATCTCCCCATCAATGCTGATATGGCAGATCTGGAAAGAGCGAAATAGTAGAATCTTTGAAGGAAGAGAATCCACTTTGGAAAGAGTCCTTAAGAAAATTAAAACAAGCATCAGTGAAATAGCTAACACCAAGGCTTATTGCAGGAAGATAGAATATATTCTGGACTGGGACAAAAAAATCCAGCTAAAGTGGGGTGCTATGATTCCCCCAAATATCAATGTAGTGTCCAAATGTGTCAAATGTGCAAGTGCCAATTGGGAACCCCCTATGGCTAGGTGGATTAAACTCAATTTTGACGGGGCAGCTAAAGGAAACCCAGGGGCTGCGGGATATGGTTGTATTGTTAGGAAAGATACAGGAGATATTCTGGGCAGTGTATCAGGAAACATGGGCATTGCTTCCAATAATGAGGCGGAAGCAAAAGCAACGGCTCTGGCCAGAGGTCTTAGATTTTGTGTTGATAGTGTATTTGTATCAATGGAAGTAGAGGGGGATTCACAAATTATAATCAATGCCATCAAAACAACTCGACACCCAATTGAAAGCTTCGTCGCTATTTGGCTGATATTACAATGCACCTTAACCAATTTCAAAATCACAGAATTTCCCACACTTTCTGTGAGGCAAACAAAGCAGCTGATTATCTAGCTAATGTTGGTGTCTCAATGGAAACATATACTGCAAAAATGTCAAATTTTGACTAGCAGAATGAGATAAAACAAATCGCAAAGGACGATTTTGCTAGATCGGTATGCAAAGTCAAGTTAGGGATTGGATAAGAAGAAGGAATCGATCTGGTTAAAGTCAAGTCAAGGATCGGATAAGTATCGATCAGGTCCGGTGGTGCATCATTTTGGTCTCAGTTGCTTGTGTAGAGAGAAATCAATCCAGGACCAATGCAGTCGGTTATTCCAAGCAAACGATGTTGTTTGGAATGTTGTTTGGTAGGTGGCTAATGGTATCTTGGGTGACAATTGACACTGGTGTGATGGTTTTGTGTATGAGGCTGTCATTTGCCCTATGGTTGATATATTTGATTCAAAGGAAGTGAGCATACATAGGATCGACAACTTTGTCCGCTCGTCTAATGGACAAGCCTTGGCAAATGCCATTTTAGAGTTGGATTATGACCATTGGGTAAGCACCCTCAACATCTATTTTGTTGAGACATGGACTAGCTAGGAATCAAACCTAGGACCTTCCATACACTGTTGGAGTGCTCTACCACTGAGCTACTGGCCCCTCTTGGACCAATCCATCGTTGGTCTGGGTGTGGCTTATTTCCAACACCAACACCCCCCCTTAAGTCACACCTCTCATGTGCTTGGGGCTCCTGGCCTAGACCTAGCTCTGATACGATGTTAAGACATGGACCAGCCAGGACTCGAATCTAGGACCTTCCATATGCTACTGGAGTGCTCTACCACTGAGCTTTTGGCCCCTCTTGGACCAATCCATCGTCGGTCCAGGTGTGGCTTATTTCCAACACGAGCATATTCCAACTACATCTCCTCTGAATTGGATGAGTCAGATAGCGAAGACAAGGAAATTACCCAAAAAAAGGCAGCACGACAAAGGAAAAAGAACTTCATTTAGGAGGCATGGGAGGTGTTTAGGGTAGGGGTTAGGAATGGGAATCTGGATCCCTTTCGTAGACTAGTCAACTCTAATGATAACTGGCTCTCTGCATCTGCCGCTATCAAATTAATGGAGATTGGAGAGAACATGGTCGTAATACTCAAACACATTGGGAATTAGGCATCATGTATAAGGCACTCCCTTAATGTCCGTTTTAGAGTAGTTTGGTTAGTTTTCTATTATGAATTCTGGATGAGAAATGTACGGGAGTTGTCCCCCTTGGATAACATTTATCTACAAAAAAAAAAAAAGAATTTATTAATTTTGATCTCAACACATAATTTAAAAATTATTATTCTAAAAAATAAATTTTAGCCCCCTTCTTTCGTCTCACAACATAAGCCCCCTTCCTTCGCTTCAGCTCGTTTTTGACCCCAATTTGGCAGCAAGTAAGATTAAGGTAAGACAGACAGGCCTTGGGCTAGGTCACGTGGATACTGTAGAGGTAAAAAAAAATATAACCCCCTTCTTAAATGTTTTATGTATATATATAAAAAAAGTATGAATTGTTACTAAAATAATGCATAATTGATAATTATTCTTTCGCCTCAACTCCTTCCTGACCCCAACTTGGTAGTAAGTAAGACCAAGGTAAGACAGACATACGTTGGGCTGGGTTGTGGGGAATACCTCTAATTTAAAAAGATATATAAGCCCCCTTCCTAAATGTTTTATGAATATTTTAAAAGAACTGTTAAAAAAATAATGCGCAAAGAAAATTTTACTCACTATAAAAATATCATTTAGAGAGCATAAGAATTTCACCATAATTATTTTAAAACACATTTTGACTCAACATATTAACACTATGCAAATAATTTTTACTATAAATAAAACAAAATATAGTGTCATGTCATGTCGTGTGTAGTATTGTGTGTATTTGTGTGTTGTGTTGTTTTGTGGTTGTCTTAGGTCAATTAGGGGAGGCCAAACAAACTTCCACCTTCATGTGGTTGACCTTGTTAGTGGAGAATGTTTGAAATAATATTCTTGAAGCTAAGAGAAGTTTGTGTAAATATATTCATTTAAAATAAATAATATTATATGCACATTGAAATTCTCAAATAAAAAAGAAACTATAGTCTTAATTATAATTAGTTCGTTTATCATTAGTAGTGTAAGAGCCTTATCTCAAACTCTAATAAGAATATACTAGTGATGTATATAAAACATGATTTTTTTGGTTACAACATCTTAGCATATTGTTTCCCTATTGCCTTTGTGGCATATCACTATGTGTGCCTATGATGTGTGAATAAATAATATTCCATATAGTTCATATTATATGCATGTTGAAATTTTCAAAGTAAATTTAAGAAATTGTGAATTCAAAGGTAAAAATAAAAGTATATTTAAATTATTCATTATAGTTCTAGTTATAATTATTTTATTTGTCATTAGTAGTGTAAGAACCTTATCTCAAACACTAAAAAGAACACACTAGTGATATAAAACATGATTTCTTTTTGTCATGACATCTTAGCATATTGTTTCCTTGTGACTTTTGTGGCATATCACTATGTGAACATGGGATGTATGCATGACTTAACCACTATGTGTACCTATGATGTGTGTAAATAAATTATATTTTATATAGTTCATATTATATGCATGTTGAAATTCTCAAAGTAAAATGAAATTGTGATTTCAAAGGTGAAATTAATGTACATTTTAATTATTCATTATTACTCTTATAATACTTTCCTTTATTATTAGTAGTGTAAGAACCTTATCTCAAACACTAAAAAGAACATACTAGTGATATAAAACATGATTTCTTTTGGTTATTACATCTTAGTATATTGTTTCCCTATGGCTTTTGTTGCATATCACTATGTGAATATGGGATATATGCATGACTTAACCACTATGTGTACCTATGATGTGTGTATGAGCTACCTTGTTCTAGTTTAGACAGATTTTTGCTAGTTGTAAGGTGGTGGTAGAAGTTAGGATCCACTAAATCAAACATTTAGCAAGTTGTTGACCTATCATTAATATCTTTATGTTGTATTTTGAAAGGCACACCTTGGATATGACAACTAGTATGTGATGTTTGTCTTGTCAACATAGCTAAAAATGAATCTAGAAGGATGAAACCTACAATGTAATGTGTGATGCATTGACATATTCCTATTTCTAGTTGGGATGTATTTGGAGGGTGAGTATTAATGAACCAAGTAATAGGATGATGCATACAATAAGGTTGCATCCACTTCCTATTGTCAACTGAGCACCATGTGTGAGTTAATCACTATGTACATGTATAATAATGGCCTCATTTGTTATGTATTGTTATATTTATGTCATTTCTAATGATGATAACATGTAGTATGGGGTGCTTGTCTTGTCATCAAGAAAAAATAAACTATGAAGATGATGGGATCCTTGGTTTTAGTATAGGTTGAATTGAGATACCTCTTTCTAATCGGGATACACTTAAAGGCTTATGTGTTGATGAACTAGGTAAAGTAGACTCAAATATAGAAACACATTCTAAAGTAGGCTCATGCTTAAGTGATAGTAGAAACAACCCTTACAACCCTTAAGTAACTACATTGGTAGACTATGTCACAAGGTGTCATATGTTACCAAAAAGAATAATTCTTTTGGTTGGATATTAGATTGTGAAGGAGACGTTCTTTGGCTAATAAATAGAAAATTTCAAGTCATTCTCATCAGATTTGTTTGACTCTACAAACTTTTTACTATTGTTATAGTGGAATTCAACAAAAGCTAGGGAATAATGGAAATTGAAGCATTAGGTTTCTTGAAGATTTAGTGACAGATAGGTGAAAGATAAATTTTCATTCTCCCATTCATGGATTGACTATTGTATCACACTTATTTCAAAGTTGTGGTTAAACTAGATTGTGAATGCTAGGCATGTTAAACTATTCCAATCATTACAAAATTGAGTCACTCACAATTGGTTGTAATGGTTGAAGAAGAGGTGAAGCATACATACAATAATGGTTGAAGACAAGAATGTAAATAAAGTGGTTCTTAAGTATAAACAAACTTTTATAAAAATAGATAGACTATACCTTAAAGAGTCTTTCTAAGTAGGATTATTATACTCAATTGTTTCAAGTAGTAAAATTTGGTTGGATGTCGTTTATTTTGGAGTGGCACATAGGATGTTCATTTCTTCAAATTAATATATTGAGCATGCTTTCCTAATTCTTCATTGATTTTCTTGAATTTTAGTCAGTTGTTTATTTGACCCACTTACATAGTTTGTGTCAAATGCTTTCAAATCAATCACAAACTAATGGAGCTATGAATCACAAAGAAAGAAGAGGAGTAGAAAATAGTGTAGGTGGGAGAGCACCATGTGTGGCAAACCTGGCTCACATGTTAAGCACCTTTTACACAAGACTTAGTTGTAGATTTTTTGGATAAAAAGAGTGATTTTGTTGAAAGATATTACTGAGGGCGAGAAGTAGATGCTACTATAGCTAGACTAGTGGAGCTCAACTTTGAGGAGGAAGTCTCCATTGAGGATAAGTTCTTAAGAGACATATTAGAACTTGGATCTCCCAACCTATTCAAGGATCTTGAACTCAAAAGAGCTAATAAATTAGATCATAAAAAGCATGAAATGTACTTTGAATTTGAGTCAATCTAAGGACCCCAAAGAGTCATATAGATGAGTACAAAGTTACGAATACCACATTGCGGTTGCACTTTGTGCAAAATGAAGGCATTAAGATAGATAAGAGAAAGATTACGAATTAAGACCACATGATCAATCAACTAAAAAAAATCATGCCATAGAAATACATAATATATTTATTTAAGAAATTGTAAAATCTAGATGTCAAATAAGGAAAAATTGTGAAATTGACTATAGAATTCAACATTTAGACTAACCATTTAAAAGATGATGCAAAGGAAGTCTAAGTATATCAATATTCTTTTTCTATTCATTCAAAATAAAAAATTCACATTCTATACAAGGGGCCTATCGAGTAGTGCTCATAGAGGATTTTTCATAGAAACAAAAAAGCGTGGAAAGAAAACGTAGAAGAAAAAAGGTTAAACATGGTAATGGAAGACAAGCTTATGAATAGAAAGAAGTTATGTGCTAAACATGGTGATGGAAGAGGCCAATTAGGACCAGCTCAACATGTGAATCAGATTGTGCATGAATTGGGCTGCATTTAATGACAAACAACATTTTTTATGTCTGTATTGTCAAAATCCTTTCATCAAACATGAAATTAGGATTTTGATCAAGGGATTCTTATGCAACCAAATAATTTGTGTACAACTAATAAGTCAACTCATCTTAGCCTTCAGATCTATATATTATGAACGAAGCTATAAAGGGATGTTCTACAATATTTTCTCTTATATTATCTCAATAACATTGAAAAAAAAAACTTGACACCGTTCCTTTGTGAATCTTGAGTTAAATATCAAAGTATTGAATGTATAAACCTTCAAGGCAATCCAATGAATATTCTCACTTGAAATAAATAAAATATTGAGTTCATTCACAATGGTATGTTTTATTCAAAGCCATAGAGGAAAAGGAAGTTGAATAGGAAGGGGCTTTAGAATAATGTCTTAAAATACTCTCAAAACAATGAAGAATGTGAGACAATTTTATCTAGAAAGAAGAAGAGATAAAAAAATCTGAAATTTTGATATTTTTAATGATTTGTCTGCAAGTCTGAGTGATCTGAGAGTAACAATGGGATTCTTCTAATGGTTCTTGTGAATTTAATGTTCATTAGATTGGTCAAATATTAAAATTTTGGTGTTATTAATTGTCGTTGCTCAGTACATGTGTCGGTAAAAATTGACGTCAATTTGGCTGTCATTAAATTATTTAATTCTTCAATTGGACACCCATATGATCATCATCACCAAAGATATTCATTTAAATTTGATGCCCATTTGACTATCATCAATAAAGTATGAGGTCAAATTTGACATTCGTTTATTTGTCATCTCAAAAAAAAGAGTTTGAATTTTATGTGTGTTCAAACATCATTTCTAACTGTAGTGAATTAAATTTGACTAGCATTTAGCATGTCAAGGATAAATCAATTGAATAAATTTGATATTCTTTTAACAGCCACACAAATATTAGAAGTTAAATTTGATGTTGTTTTTTATTAGAGATAAAACAGGTTTTGAGGGGACCCAAAACCCCTTACAACAAGTTTTGAAGGGACCTAAAACCCTCAGATTTTACACGGATCCAAAACCCAAAATAGACAACTGCCAAAGGATTCAACATTGATAACTAGCAACCTAAACTCAGCCAAGCATCGAAGAGTCAAATTTGATGTTTGTTTGGCTATTAGTGTACACATTTGAAGGTTAAATTTGACAGACATTAATATGTCATGCATAGAATTAATTGGGCCTAAATTTGATGTTTGTTTAATTGTCATCGATTAGAACTATGATAAATTTGATGCTCATTTTGTAGTCACAAGTAGCAATATGAGAAGTTAGATATGACATTGGGTCGACCATCATTTCAAAGTTTTACATTTAAAAAATACCTTCTTTTTTTTCTCCTGTCATCCATTTAAACAAATTGAAATGGTGTTACCTTCAAATTTCATACTCTAAAATTTAGATAGCTAGCATGAAATTTATTTGCTGCTGATGTAAAATTTATTACCTTTTCTATTTTTGTTGTCCATTAAAATACTAATTTTTTTTAGTTATGCTCTTAAAATCAATGCTATATGGAAGCAAATGATGTAGACATTTACGAGTCTGTTTGATGGAGTTGTTTAACCGATCCTTTTACTTTTCAACAAACAATTTGCATCCTTCATGTTCAATATGGAAGTGCCCCATTCATAAATTCTCAATTAAATCTTATTTGTTGGTTCCTCATTTTAGCTATTTTCTTGCATCGGTAACTCTAGGCAATAAAAAAGTAGACAACTTTGCTAATGTTTAGTGACTTGATGATTTTCAAGTATTTTTTATATTTAAAAAAAAAAATTGCAACTACAACCTAATAGACAAATAAAAAATAAATGTCCATTCTTAAATTTTGCAAAATGAATGTTGGAAAGAAAATATATGATAATGCTTGTGCTTCAACGTCTAATTGTATGGTCCTTGTCATGAATTCTATTTGTTGTTTAGGTACAATTGTTTCACTGTTAAATGTTTTATTAAGTTTTCAGCTTGTCATATTGTAATCTTTGCTAGATTTTATTTAATGTTATCTCTTGCAAGTTTTTAACATATAATTTTCATTTTTTCAATAAATAAATAAAGAATTAGGATATAGTCATGTTGTAAGAGAAGGACACACAAGTAACTATTTTTGTTAAATGAGAGACTATTAAAAAATGCAATAACAACACCTCCAGCAAGATTGTTGTGAGTATTTATCAATTTAGTTGTCGGGTCAATGTTAAAATTTTGTTAATATCTCAAAAAAATTTAATTCAGGTAGTTGAGAATAAGTAATTTTATGTAATGTTTGCACAATATTCCACATAATATAATTTTGAGTGTTCATTGATAGTATTTTGTAATGTGGGTTTCTTTACTTTTCATCTTAGTAGTGTTGGTATTAGAGTCCATGGTGGGAAATATATTGGATGCAAGTAATGTGGAGATTTAGTAGCACTTGAAAAGAAGATAAATGTAGCATTTTTTCACTTAGCTTAGAGAAATTGTATGAAAGATTGTTGTTATTTATCTTTTGAATGTTGAAATCTATTTTCAATCCATTGAAAATATTGCAATTTATTAAATTTGGCATTAATTGTGAAATATATTTATTCAAAGGTTATTCTCCTTTGTAGTGACTAAAATGTTGGGCTATGATTTTTTCGAGTTGAAAGTAAATTGAATTTATTGAAGGGAAATTGGGTATCCCAGAACAACCATCTAATATCACTATGTCCATCCAACATCAAATACAAAATCACACTACTATGCCATAAAGCAGAATCAAGCACATTTTATTTTCCACATTAACCCTTTGAGGAAAGTGATTGCAATTTTAGATCTTGTAAGATCAAAGAGCAGTTTCAGCAACATGCATACATTTAGATTCAACAACACAAAATCATAAAACAAAAGAAAAAGACAAAATCTAATAGAACATAGATTTATCATGGGGAAAACCGTTTCAGGTAAAAATTCCCACACTCCAAAATCAAAGAGCCATTTTATTATTCAACAACAAATATACAGTTACAATACAATTTTTAGGCTTTAGGCCTCTACATGGAGATTTACATCCTGCTCCATCCTGGAAAAAATTCGGTAGGATAACCCCTGTAAAATGAACTCCTCTTTCTTCTCAACTCCTCTAGCAATTCTTACATTTATGGAGTTTACAATGCGAAAAACAATAGCTTCCCACAAGCGTCCACATTCAATGTATCTTCAAATGTAATTAGAAACTTCCTTTTGCATAACTCTTGCATAAATAATATTTAATACAAACATTATTTATTTCATAAACATAAATCATCTAAGATGAGATAAACAAGCCTTTTGTTAATTTGGAACTTTCCATTTTACTCCAACCCTATCCAAGTAGAAGATTTGGTCTCACTGAAAATCTTTTCTCTAACGTGCTAAAGAATGCAATTGCCACATGTCACTTGGAAGGAGGTTTGAGAAGCTCCTAAGAATTTTACTTCTCCAAAGTTCCCTCCTTGTTCCAAGTGTCACAATTTCATTTCACCTCAAATCTTGTTGCACCCAACTTGCTATCAAGCCCCGCAATTAAACTTTGCACGTTGGAAACTTAATATATTCCATTAAAAAAATAAAATCAGCACATAGGACCATTAAAAATAATTAAAAAATTTCCTTGGGACTCCTAAGGTTGAGGCACCTTATGTTATTCTGAGGATCCGGTTATTACTAAGAGGAGGGGGGGTGGGAATCAGTAATAAAACAAATCTGCAACACTTCAAAAAACTGTACCAGTAACTACTGAAATAATCTCTTAAGCTAATTTAACAAACCATTCATTCAAGTGTTCATCAATATGCAAACAAAGTAAAGATATCAAATGCACAAATCGACAATGCATCCACCACATGAACACAAAGATTTTTCACATCGAAACTCAACTGGGAAAACCACGATGGGAATTAGCACCCACAATATATATTTGCACTCTTTTAGAATGCGCCCAGTTAAAGGCCTAGCTCGGTTAAGAGCAGACCCTATTAGGAGTCACTCGGTCAAGGGATTTTGCCTCAACCCTATTAGGAGCTCTACCCTGTTAAGAGTAACCTTGTCAGAGGATTTCAAACTCAAGTTAATGAGCCACCCAATGAAGGGATTTACAATATCAGACATGTTAGGGTGTACCTGGTTAAGGGATTTTAAACTGTTGTAATTGTTAGGGAACAATAGGGCAAATGATCTGATTACAACACTTCCTTTCTTGCTAGTATAGATCCTTTTCAATACAACTCTGCTACAAACATGCGAACACTTAAAAATGGTCTAGCAATACCTTCTTCTCAAACCACCGACACAAAAACCCTTCTCCAACTAGCCCTAAATACACTTTTCAGTTAGGGCGGATACAAACCCTAATTACATCAACAAGATACAATGAATTTATATTTTGCACGGAAAAACACTCTGCCAAAATACATTACAGATCATTACAACAAATTTCTAGAAGATTTTTGTCATTGAATGATCATCGCACATAGATTTGATAAGCAATCAAACCCTTGTTACATTCTTCTAAGCACTTTGCTAATTCCCAAGAAATTTGATCCTTGTATGCACTCAAATAGCATCTTATCATTACACACGGATTATGACATGTCACCACTAAGTTATGATCATGATAAGATCCACCGCCAAACCTTAAATCATTACCAGTTAAAGATCTGGTACTAGTATTCATTCTTCTTCACAGAGTTCATAACAGACAATTATAAATGTGCTTTCCAGTTCACCAAACTTGATATGATTTCAAGCATAGACTCATTCCATTGTTATGAATATATATTCTGAACCGCAACACCTGAATCTTCTCCAATCGTCTATACAAACCTCTTGATCATTGCTCAGTTCCTGTTTACCGATTGACAACAACTTAGTAGTTTTGTTGTCTAACTGATTCCACTACCGATTGGTCTAGATGACCTAGATGACTAAACAAACATGGTTGTCATCAATGACAACACAAATAAAGTCATCAAACAACCTATTACAACTATATCATCATCATCATCAAGCCAACAATCTCTATCAACTTTACCGGTCATCTTCTCATCATCAGTTATGCCAACAATCCGGTCATCTTCTCTTATGATCATCTCCATCAATTATGCCAACACCTTAATCCCAACATTTATTATAAATATTATGCAAAACCACACATTGAAAGTGAAGAAGTTGAGAAAATACAACTTCAAAGATCCCAAGAACACCTGCAAGCAAAATACCTATCACAAGATAAGAATAGAGACAAAAAAGCAATAATGACTCTGAAGTAAAAGATTATCATTCAGAGAGGGAATGAATAAAGAAATACAATACAATCCTTATAAAAGGATATTATGCAACCCTAAAGAAACCCTAAAGGGATAATGTGTATTTAAAAATTAGAATAATCATTAAATACCTACAATATTATTAAATGCCTAAGTTTAACTTAAGTGTAGAGGATAATAGAAAAATAATTAAATAAATAATTATTAGCTAATACATGATAACTCTAACACCCCCCCCTTAAGATGAACTTAGGGAGTAGCTAAAAACAACTAAGGATTAAAAATGCATGTAAACAAAATGCATGAAAGTAACAATGGGTCCCGACAACTAGTCCTGATGAGGTACCCAAGTACAAAAGAGTCTCTATAAATCGGAGAAATAGAGAAAACCACATGGGAAAAAACTCTACTCCAAAAAGAGATGAAGACTAGTGAAGGACTGAAGAAGCCTCCAAACTAGAGAATGTTCCAGAAAATAGGAACAAAGGATGAACATGAAGAAGACCACTGAAGTATGAAGTTGCAAACAATATCGAAGAATAACTGTCGATCTGAAGAACCTCCACTGAAATAGAAGATGATCAGGTAGAGAAGATTGTAATCTACATGAGTGCCCTCAAATAAAACTACTTGAATCAGATGGCAAACAAAGGAAAACAACTGAACTCGAAGATAAATATGGAAAAAACACTAAAGTCTAAAGAGCTGATCAATCGAAGATGAAAGGTTGCCTCCAAAGGTAGGAATGAAAGAGTGTCCATATGGTAAATGATCCATCTCACTGAAATGCATAGGTAACCAACCACTACATCTGCCTAGTACATAGGAACACATACTGAATACATAGCTCACTCCAACGAATCAAGAAAGCATTAGAACCAACAAGGGAGAGGTGACAGGTACACTGAAACTAATTGCCAAAAAAAATTGTATGACGAAGAACCAGGAACATCGAAAGTGCAGCAAAAAATACAAACACATATAAAGGCTAGTGTCATGGAAGGAACACTCACTTGACACATATCATGAGGCTAATGTCATGGAAGGAACACTCATGTGACAAAGGTAGATGGCAAACAAAGGCAAATATCAAGCCCCCCATGGCACTTTATAATGGAGTGCAAGTAAAATAAGGCACAAGATGTGCAAGATCCCAAGAATGTAAGGCATAGTGACACTTTATCTCAGTGCATTTGCAAAAGGAAAATGCTTATAAAAAGATGTATACAATGCTCAAAGAAGACAAAAAAACTAGAAATACATGAAGAGCAACCAACAACAAGTCATCCCACCCAAACGAGAAGTTTCCATGAGCTCATATGTCCAAGTAATTCACCAAAGTGTGAAAACACAAAAAACTAAATAAAACATACCTGGAGTAAAATCTGAAAAAAGTGCATGGATGGTTGTGAAGAGCTCTGAAACATCGCCTCAACGTCGCTAGAATCGCGAAAGAGGAGAAACTGGTGAAAAGATACAAGTTTGGGACTGAAAACACCACCTTTGACTTCAAATGGCTATATAATGTACCAACAGAAAAACTAGGTGATGAAACCCACAAATCTAGAAAGTAGACGAAACCAACTTTCCAACGATATCTCATTTGCCAAAAAATGATATTGTATGCCCAAGTTATGGCCAAAAGAAAAAGACAAAACCCCTCTTTTAGGGGCACAAAGAGGGTCTCAAGGGCCATGAAGTGCGTCCGTACTGCTGATGTCAACAAAATATTATGAGAATATTCCTTTCCTGCCAAAAAAAAATACCCTGCCGGAAAAACCCGTCGGAAAAAAATCTCTCTCATCAGAAAAAAAAAATGCAGGCACCGGTAAAGGCCCTAGCCAAAAAAAAAAAATCCAGTGGGCAAGGGCCTAGGCGGTGGCAGCGGTTAGGAGGTGGTGGAGTGGGGCTGCTAATGCCCATGGTGGCAGCGGTTGGGAGACGACAGAGCGAGGCTGCTAATGCCCGTGGCGACAACAACTGGGAGGCGGCAGAGCGAGGCTGCTAATGCCCTTGGTGGCAGAGGCGGCACAGAAGCGGTGGCTCGGAAGCCGTGGCCTACCAGAAAAAACCCTGGGGGTGGAGAAGGGGATGTAGGCGACAACACTGGTCTCACCATCTGCAGGGTCGGTGGCGGGGTGGGGCAGGGTCCACAGCCTACTGCAGGCCATACGGACCTACAAAGGTTGTCAGCCCCCACTTGTGTGCCTTCAAAAAAATTTAAAAAAAAAATAATTTTTTTGTATTTCAACCTGGGTATGCCGTAAACTACCCAAAACCACTTTTTTTTTTCTCAAAATTTGTGCCCAGAAAAGAGCAAAAACCCCCCAAAAAATTCAAAGGCCAAGGTTGTCCAAATTGGACAAATTTTATATGAAAAAGGGGGTTTTTGGGTGTTCTGAGCTCAACGGTAAGGTCCGTTTGAGCCCAAAATGCCCGGAAACAAAGAAGCACCCCAAATTCAAAATAAAAACTCTAAAAATCTTGAAACCTTAGCCTCCAAAAAATCTTCTAGAAAAATCAGGAACAAGGAGCGGCAGATGGAGGCTCTGATACCATGAACAAGTAGAGAAATACAACTTCAAAGATCACAAGAACACCTGCAAGAAAAATACCTGTCACAAGAGAAGAATGGAGGCAAAAAACCAATAATGGCTCCGAAGAAAAAGATCATCATTCAGAGAGGGAATGAATAAAGAAATACAATACAATCCCTATAAAAGGATATTATGCAACCCTAAAGAAACCCTAAAGGGATAATACCTACACTATTATTAAATGCCTAAGTTTAGCTTAAGTGTAGAGGATAATAGACTAATAATTAAATAAATAATTATTAGCTAATACATGATAACTCTAACAAATTCAATATACATGATATTGTTCTGATTAATATGAAAAACAGGTTTTAAGGACCTGAAACCTTTAACAAAGGAGCATAAGATTGTTCAACATAGAGCACCAAGACCAGCAATGAAACAACATGCAAAAGACTGGCAATAAGGCCAGTAAACCGAACGAACAGTAAAAGAAAGGAACAACAAAGTGAAAAAACCAGATTAAAGACCTAAACAACTAACAACAACTACAAAGACTTAAGGAGATCATCCGCCTTGATGACCAGCAGGTCATAGTTTTCTGAAGCAGCTTTGAGTTCTTCAATTTCCTTGTTTGGTTTCTTCTCCTTCTTCTTGCCTCTGGTCCTCATTCTAGCTCCTTGCACCTCTCCCATACCTTCCATGTCAAGTTCCAGCTCCAGGGAATCCTTCTCGTTCTCCATCTTCCTAATAAGAATTTTGGTGTTATCAGCCGAGGCCTTTAGGATGTTATGGCTTTGTTCAGCAATGCTTATAAGGCAAGCTTCAATTTTGTTGAGTTTGTTGTCAGTATCCACCATTCTTTAGTTTGTAGCATTGGCATTGGTTTTTATCTCTTCCAGGGCCTTCTTCACTTGCTCAAACCTAGGGTTGAAGGCATCCCCAATTTCTTCAGCTCTGGCAACAGTTTTACCCAAGTCCTCAACATATTCAACCATGGATTTACCTTCACCAATACTGATTGTCTCCAAAATTTGAACCCTATGGCTTAGCTTCTTATTATCCTCCACAACTTTCTTGTGACTGTTAATTAACCATTCGAGGGTGTCCACAAACCCTTTCAAACCCTCGGTAGGAGGATTAGAAGGGGGGCTTTTCTCACCGGCATTGGCTTGTTCAGTATTGGGAACATCTCCACTAGTGATTTGTTCAGCATTTCCACCAACACTCGGGTTGAAACCTTCCCCCGTGATCTCCTCCACTTTTTGGTCGACATCAGGATCCTTTCTTTGCACTTTATCCTCCAAATCCAACTCGTAATTGCCCTGCCCTTTCTGTTTATTTCTTTTCTGAATGGAAATTTTAGTTTTCTTTTTTCGAGGGGATTGAGAATCATCCTTCTCGGAGTATACATGAGATTGTTAAAGTGTAATATATAGTGATATTAACACAAAAAATTGAATAATAAATTTCATGAAAAAATAAAATAAAAATTATTTCTTTTCTAACAACAATTTCTCTATTGTCATTATTAAACTAAAATTTCATATTCTAAAAGAAAAATGGGAAAAGTATACAACTTTAATTTTCTTGTTCCTTTATATTATAGAAATAGAAAAAGAAACACTTACAACAACTTTTATTATGAACTTTCCTTTTTACAATAAATTGCAAACTTAAAATAAGCAAGGTAAACTCATATCTACAATTTCTTATTGTTTTCAATATAATAATTGTTACAAAATACTCTATGAAACAATTATTTAGAAATTAAATTGTCGGCTCTAGATAAACAAGGAAAAAATAGATCTAAATTTCCTTATTGTTTTCTACATAACAACTATTGTAGAAAGTTCAATGAATGAAATTACTACAATTTCCTGTAATTCCATTTCTATTCTAAACATGAAATAAAATATAATACTCAATGTTGAGTTAAAGGTTACAACAATAAAGAAACCTTCTTGTTTCATTCCATGAAAACACAAGAGTGCACCTCGATACTTTCAAACATATTTCCTTCAAACATGCAACCCAATCAAGTCCTAGGACAACCCACACAAAACCAACATTGAACTTCTATCCTTGTCAATGGGAGCTCACCTTTGAATTGTAGGGTTGCAAAGCAACCCACCCCAGAGCTAGGAGATAACATGCAACTCGACATAAACATAACGCCTCCACATACAATGAGAAAATAGTTACAAAAAATACACATGCACTAGAGGATCACACATAACAAGGTTTAACCACATTCACCCAAAACCCACAATGAGAAAACCTACATGGAAACTCTTCAAGGGAGAGTATGGTCACATTTTGGAGGAGATTTTATATAAATCAAATTTAATCATCAATTTTTCTTCAACTCAATTTCTAATCTATCATCTACAACACCACTTATAGGAATACTCTTATCCTAAAATACATCCAAAAATGGGTACTCATACCCTAATACTACAACCCCAAAAGTACCACTCCCTCTCTACCCCAAACCACATGGAGGATCTCAATTTCTCCAAATGAGAATGGATGTACTCGTCAAAACTAAGTAGCAACAAACAAAGAATTTTATGAGAAAGTACGAAAATACCCAACCCCAACACATAATGTGCAAACAAGAAAAGCTACATAACACACTATTACATACACCATAGATTTCTATACATAAAATTATCTAGAAGGATGGAATTCTTACATGCAAAATTTCTTCTACCACCTGAAAGTCTTCCCACCTACAACTCTCTATTCCCCAAATCCTCTCTTCTTTCCCTACAAAAAAATTATTTTATCATACCAAAGAAAACCCTTCTCTCTCCAAAAATATTCTAATAGAGTTTCAAAAAAAAATCTCTCGAAGTTTATCCGATTTTTCCCTCCTTTTCTGAAGACAAGAAGTTGAGATGGAAACTTTCCATCCCAAACACTTTAAAACCTATCACTAAACAAAAATGAAAAATAAAGATAATAAAAAAACATAATTTCTTCCTCCTAATCAGGCCCGAAATTATGGACTCCATTTTTGGCACACGAGATATCGTTGGAAAGATAGTTCTGTGCAATTTCTAGTGGTATGGGTCTTCTTTCCAAATTTTGCTCCAGGTACATTTTATTCATTGTTCTGCATTTATGCACTCTGGTGAATATCTTGGATGTTTTTCAGCTCCTAGGATCCTTTTCTTTGTGTGGGATGACTCATCTTTGGCTATTATTTTTGTATTTACAGCCTTTTGTCTTTTTTTTTAGTATTGTATACATCATTTTGTAAGCATCTTTTTTTTGCAAACGCATTGAGATAAAGTGCCACTTTGCCTTGCATGCTTGGGATCTTGCACATCTTGTGCCTTATTGTACTCGCACTCCATTTTAAAGTGTCGTGGGGGGGTTTGATGTTTGCCTTTGTTTGACATCTATATTTGTCACATGAGTGTTCCTTCCATGACACTACCCTCATGATGTGTGTCCAGTGAGTGTTCCTTCCATGACACTAACATTTATATGTGTTTATATTTTCTGTTGCACTCTTGATGTTCCTAGCTCTTCGTCATGCAGTTTTTCTTGGCATTCAGTTTCAGTGTACCTATCACCTCTCCCTTGTCAGCATTACGGGGGGGTTTCTCATGTTGGTTTTTTGGTTCTAATGCTTCCTTGGTTCATTGGAGTACACTCTTTCATTCCTATTTTTGGAGGCAACCTTCCATCTTCGATTGATCATCTCTTTAGACTTTGGTGTTTTTTGCCATCTGTATCTTTGAGTTCAGTTGTTTTCCTTTGTTTTCCATCTGATTCAAGTAGTTTTATTTGATGGCACTCATGCAGATTACAGTCTTCTCTACCTAATCATCTTCTATTTCAGTGGAGGTTCTTCAGATCAACAGTTATTCTTCGATAGTGTTTGCAGGTTCTTCATGCTTCAGTGATTCTTTTGCTCTTCTTTTGTTCCTATCTTTTGGAACATTCTTGTCTAGAGGCTTCTTCAGTCCTTCACTTGTAATTCATCTCTTTTTGGAGTAGAGTTTTTATCCCATGATTTTTTCTCTATTTCTCTGCTTTACAAAGATCTTTTGTACTTGGGTACGTCATCAGGCTTTGTTGTCAGGATCTAAATTTGCTTTCATCATGTAGTTGCATTTTTTGCTTCATGCATTTAGTTTTTTAACTACTCCTTAAGTTCATCTTAAGGAGGGGTGTTAGAGTTATCATGTATTAGCTAATAATTATTTATTTAATTATTAGTCTATTATACTCTATGCTTAAGCTAAATTTAGACATTTAATAATATTGTAGGTATTTAAAATAATTATTCTAATTATTAAATACACATTATCCCTTTAGGGTTTCTTTAGGGTTTCACACCTTTAGGGTTGCTAATATCCTTTTATAAGGTTGTATTGTACTTTTTCATGGATTCCCTCTCTAAATGATAATCTTCTTCTTTAGAGCCATTATTGCTTTTTGCCTCCATTCTTCTCTTGTGACAGATATTTTGCTTGCAGGTGTTCTTGGGATCTCTAAAGTTGGATTTGTTGGAATCCAATAACACTAACAGGGGGGTGAATCAATGTTATACTAGGAAGTCCAATTTTAACCTTATTAAAATATGCATACACCAACCGATATATTGGTACATACAAAATTGAAAGAAGTAAAGCAACCAATAAGCCAATCACAAAAATGAGAACCATAACACACATAATTATATGTGGAAATTCTCAAAGAGGAAAAACCATGGTGGGATTTGTGACCCACAATATCAATCCACTGGCCATATGAAGAGATATTACAAAATATAAGGGGCATGCACTTGCAGGAAGGATTACAGCCTGGAGCACACTGCTCAAACATAAAAGGAGTCTCACTAACTACATATAAATCCATACTACAATCCGAAGAAGTGTTAAACTGCAAAAAATAGCATCTTCTATGCTAGAATACAATTTCGGTTAAGCTCTGTCTGTTCCGGTCTGAAACCCTGAACCCTTTACTAGAATAACCCTTACAAAAATATCCTCACATACATAGTCTCTATGATATATTTTGCATCATATCACTCCACATCTCTATTACATTTTCATTACCATGATGATATCAAAATGATCTAATCCAACTGACCTGTATACCCTATATAACTTATCATGCCTTATGTCGGCTTACAAATATTATTACAATATCAAATTACATGTTGACTAGACAACATAAATACATGAATAACAAGAACAATTGTCGATGTCAGATCCAAGAGATGTCGGCCTCCAATACCGATAACCATATTCTAAACCCTGTCGGCTTGCATTTCTGATAACCAAAGAAATCCTTCTATCTTGTTGGTGCCTGTGCCAGTGTCGGTGTAGTGTCTGTGAAGTGCCTATCGGTACACAACTAAACCAAAACATGAAGTTGGAACAAGATACCATGTTGCCATCAATGACAACATAGTGAAACCAACTAATTGAGTGTCAATTTCCAACAATCTCCCCCTTTGGCATTGATGGCAACACTCATGTGAAAAATTGACATGGTTTCATCTATCAGTTTCATCTTGCCTGCTCCCCCTGAGCTGAATATTCGAAAATACTCCATACTCCATGTCTCCCCATAATGTATAAAACTCTTTCTATTCTTTTTCACATCTATATCACTCTCCCTTTGACATCAATGCTAAAAAAAAAAAATCTAAAAAGAATGTCAAAGATCGAAAAAACTGTATAATGAATATCCCAAAAATATCTTACCTGAACTTAACAAATTTGAAAATTTCTAGATATGCCTTCTCCAATAGCTCAAGATAAGTATCCCAACCAGATTTGAAAGTGTGAAAAATAGATACAAGTCCATTTAGTATATGTGCACATGACTCTTTCTCACTTATCTTTGTCGGTGTGGGCTTTCCAACCATATCCATACATTCCTTCTTCTATACACTGAGTGAATCCAATTGGGGACTCACCAAGCCTCTCAAACTTCTGGCTCTTCTTATGATTTTGTCTTTTTCCTTCTCAAGAACAGAAATTTGGGCTTCCAAAATCAAAATTTGACCATCAATGGATGTAGTCAATGAAGTCAATCCATCAAAAGAATTAGCTATACTTGCAATTTTATCCTAAAATTCCTTTATCTTCTTATCCACATTAACTGTAAGTATATTTGTGTTACAACATACCCTATATATATTTGTACATTATTTCAAAGAATTATCTATCAGTTTCATCTTTTCATCAATCTTCTTCTTCTCAGATTCATTCACCTAGTCAAATGCAACTCTTTTAGCTTGTGTGAACCTCTCCAGTGCTTTCAGGTTTGAAATTTGTTGTAAGGATTCAAAATCCTTTGAAATGTGCTTAGTAATTGTCTTAAGCTTGCCGGATGGGCTCGCTTCCTTGTCAATCTTGCACTCTGGGACTAGTTTGTATAAAATAGTGATTGACTGATCAATAATCCCTTTATCCGTAGATCCCTCCTTCATCAAATTTTGTGCATCCATCATCATGAGTTCAGTAGGACTCATCTCGGTTATGTTTTTCTTTACAACCTGCGAGGTGTCAATTGATAACAATGGTGGACCTGCTACCAGTTCCCTGTCGGATTCCCCTATAGGAACTATAACCTCAACCTATACATTTGTATCCAAAGGATTGTTATCCTCAACATTAGTATTTTGTACATTATCAACCTTTTCACTCTCTGTATTTGTCAATGTCTCAACATTTGTTTGTACATTTGTATCTACCGAGGGCTTAATTTCCACTATCTTAATGTTTTTCAAAATTGAAGGTGAAATACCCATAGCACCCTTTCCTTTTCCTTCAAATGGGGCGTCTATAGTGTCTGTCTTTGATTCCGCTGAAGTAAAGAAACCTCGGTTCTCTCCTAAGAACTTAACCCATGCCTTGTGGGTCTCCTTTATTATCTCATTTACCCTTCCTAGCATTAGACTGGTTATTCTGTGTTTGTTGTTAAAGACTTTTCTATCTGCCACCTCAAGTGTCCTTTCCATTTCCTCTGGAGTAATAGAAACACAAATAGATAACAATTCTTGAATTTTTATGTGTTTGTCTTCTTGCATTACTGACAATCTCCTAGCATCTAACATATCATACAATTCTATTAGTATTTGATATTTAATTCTATTAAGGCTTTCTTATAAATATCCAAATATAACACTATTGCTTCCTCTACCTCTCTTTGTTCATCATCCTCTAAATGTTCATAATTAAAACTATACATTCTTTAACATGCCATCCTTAGTTATTTCATCAACTTATACACAAGTTTTTGGTGGAATGATAGTTACGTTACTAGATTGAATAGTTGTATCAATGTCATTCTTCTTCTTCCTTCTTACAGTACCGGATGGAGCTGAAGTTGTTTCTTTTGGTGCTTTCTTCTGTGTTAGTATCTTGAATGTAACTTTCCTAATCGGTTTCTTTTTAGCTTCTACTTTTGTTCCTCTGATTTCTTCTTTACAACCCTTTTGAATGCCAAGGGTGTGTCATCCTCAGATTCAGACTCTGTTGTGATAGACTCAATGAACACTTATGGTTCTTTCCTATTTCTACCTTTCTCTGGGACAACATCAATTAATGCTTTGATGTCCTATGAAACCTTCTCTACAAACTTGCTTTCTTTTCCTTCCTACTTCTCTCTCTTCTTCCGGTTGAACTCTGTTTCAACCTCTTGTGTTTTCTATTTTGTAGTACCACAAGGTTTCTCAGCCTCATCAACAAGTGCATCAACCAACATTTTTGCATAACCCTCGAGGATTTGTGCATCAACTTCATAGCCCATTTACTCAATCCAAATCTTTCGGGGCTTAACCGCTTCCATAAGTGTTTCATCTTTCTTCACCATGAAGCATATGTCAGTTGAGTATTTTTCAACAATATGCTTAGGAACCCTTTCCCTAGATTTCATAGACTTCTGGAATCCCTTAAAACATCCCCATACTTTATCATCTCTCTGACTGCCTAAAGTAGCAATTGATTGTTTCAGTTGTCTCCCTACTAGGATATCAAATGCCCATTGCCTCTTCCCAAATCGGGAGTGTCATTCATGAAAAATAGCATTAAGCAGACAATTAAATTTCCATACTGGAAAGTTCCTTTCTTTTCACCTTTAATCTTTCCTAGGTTTATTAATAACTCATCTAACATCCAATGACATATATCCAATTTCTCATTTTCTCTCATCATTTTGTAAGCTGCAAAAATGTAGGAGCTAGAAATAGAATTCAGTCGGAATGACTAAGTTACCTTATAACCAATGATCATGCTACCGAATCTAATGTCTGTGTCGGTAATAGTGCTTATTCTCATATATCTTCTATCAGATGTCGCATTGGTGATTTTGTTGACATAATCATTCGAAACCTTCTTATCTGGGCATTTCCCAACCGGTGGTAAACCAGTGATTGCCCTAATGGCTTCCTTGGTGATCTTGTAAGGTCTATCCAACCAGATAAACTCCCCATGTACTATGCTCAAAACATACCTAATTATTTCATCTTCGAATTTTGGAATGTCTAGAATGTCAATAAACCCTAAGTCTTCAATTTTGTTGTATGTCGGTTTGATCTTTCTAGAATATCCCATAAGCTCACTCATGTACATGCTCTTTATATCAGATGTCCCCAGATCCTTAATGTGACAGTGTATGTATGCCTTAACATCTTCAACATAATCAACTCCCTTTGGAACATGGGAAAATGCTCCAACTGGTTCTTCCAGGGTAGCCACATGTGGATACTGCTTGAAAATTGGCCTGGGGTGGTCCTTGACCTTTACTATAGTCGGATTTACAACAAAGATAGGAATATATGATGATCTTGCTTCCATGTTTAAAGATAAATACCTGTTAATGGCTTTTGGTGAAACCCTTAACAAATTCTTCCAGTCGCTAGTGAAATCGCTCAAGAAGATATCTGATCGCACTGAATAGCCTTTGATTGCTCTGTTTTCCCCCCAAATTAATTAATGTTGTGTATATTCTTTACAAGGTATAGATAAGAGTGAATCACACTAAGACACCTTATGAGCTATGGAATGGAAGACCTCTCACTATGAAGTGTTTCAAAAAAATTGGAAGTAAGTGCTATATCAGAAGAGATGAAGAGACTTTTTCCCAGTAGCTAGAATGGAAGCTATAAGAATGTTTCTTGTTTTTCTTCTTATAAGAACTTTAAGGTATATCAAATGGATGTGAAGTCAGCTATTCTGAATGGAGAACTTGAGGAAGAGGTATATATTGAGCAGTCAAATGGATTTAAATTATCAAAAGAATTGGATATGATCTGCATTTTGAAGAAAGCAATGTATGGACTCAAACAAGCACCTAGAGCTTACTTTGATAGACTAGACAAATATATGCTATAGAAAAATTTCAAGAAAAGTATTGTTCATAGCAATCTATATTTTAAATTTGAAGGTAATAAGTTGTTGATTGTTGTTGTCTATGTTGACCTGATATTATATTTGGAGGAAGTGATGGTCTATGTAGAGAATTTGTAGAGGAAATGCAAAATGAATTTGAAATATCAATGATCGATGAGTTATCATTCTTTCTTGGTCTACAAGTTACTCAGTTGGAAAATATAATTTTTATTTCTTGAGCTAGATATGTCAAAGAAATGCTAAATAAATTTGAAATGGAGAATTGTAAACCTGTTACAACTCCTTTGGTTGTCGATTGTAAATTGAGAATAAATGATGTATCTTAAGATGTTGATCAAAAAAGGTATAGATCTATGATTGGAGGATTTTTATATTTGACTACCTCAGATCAAATATCATGCAGGTTGTCTATTTGGTAACCAGATTTCAGGCTAATCCAGAACAAACTCATAAACAAGCTATGAAGAGAATTTTTAGGTATTTGAAAGGGACTCTAGATTTTGGTCTTTGGTACAAGAAGAATGGATATTTCAAGATGAAAGAATACACAGATGTTGATTACGTTGGAAGCATTGATGACATGAAAAGTACTAATGGTGGTGCATTTTTCTTGGGAGGCAGGTTGGTTTCTTAGTTAAGTAAGAAGCAAGATTAAGTATTTCTATCTACTTTAGAAGCAAGATACATTGTTGCAGCATCTTTTTGTACTCAAGTTATGAGGATGAAACAAACTCTTAAAGATATCTAGTGGTATATGATGAAGCTAATCCTATCATGTGTGATAATACTAGTGAAATAAACATTTCAAATAATTTGGTAATTCATTCAAGAACTAAACATATCTCAATCATATATTATTTTTTAGGTAAGAAAGTTGCGAAGAAGGAAGTCAGATTGGAGTATATTTCTACAAAAGAGCAGGTTGCAGACATTTTCACTAAGGCATTGGCCAAGGATATTTTTGAGTATCTCAAGAAGAAACTAGGGGTTATTGCCCCTCCTTTTTCTAACTAGATTCATAATAGAGGTGCATTTTTCCAAGGAGAATTTTAAAGCCTGTTATTTATCTCTTTTATATATGATGATTGTTGCTCTTAGGTGGAGTAGTGGAACAGTGTGGAACAGTGGAACAATGAAGCAATGGAGAAGTGGAGTATGGTGTATGGTGTATTATGCCATTTGTCTTTGATGTCAAAGGGGGAGAGATATTTTTATTAGGGGGAGAGATGTTTTGATTTGTGCTCAATTTTTTCAAGCATTGCCATCAATGACAAATGGGGAGATTGTTCCAAAAACATGAGTTTGTATGGTTCGCATTAATGTCAAAATTGGTTGTCACGATGGATTCTAGTCCGGATGTATCTTGTGTTGGTGTTGCAGTTGGATGTGTTGCTTTGGTGTTCATTGTGGCAATATGTAGGAAAGAGTTTTTAGGGTAGAATGATTTGAAATTTTAGTTTTCCAGTTCATGGTTTGCAGAAGTTAATTGTTAGTATTTTTTGACAGGAAGGGTGCTTGTTAGACTAGTTCGAAAAGTATTTGGTGGCCTCCATATATGTTGAAGTTTATGTTGTAGTTTAGTGAACATGATTATGTGGTTTGTATAGTATTCTCAATATGACCCTCTTGTGGTGTTTTTGTTCTGCAAGTAAGTTATGTTGATTTGTGTGTAATACATTCAGTTATCTTGTGGTTCAATGTGTCTGTTTGGATTATCTTATTTGGATCATGTTTTTGATCCGAATATGCACTGGATTACAAAGTGGAATATTGCGATGGGTCTCATGTTGGTGTATGGAGATTTGCATGGAATAATTTGCATTAGAAGATGTCTTTTAGTTGACTGATTGACAAGCCTTATTGCCTATCTACACGTTATGTTCGATGTCGAATTTGGAGGATATGTTAGCATGTGTGAATCATTAGATTCATCTTGGAAGGATGTGTTATGATGTATTTGGGTCCCCTCTTTCTCTTGGAGTGAACCTCCTTGAGTAGTTTTGGTCTAGGTGGCTTATTTTGTGTGATAATACCTACTCTATTTTGGCTAACCCTCAATTAAGTTTTTAATTTTCCATCTTATATTTAATGAGTGTGGATAGATGAGTTGTGTATAGAATGTGTGTGAATTGATTATAAGTATATGTGAATGATATGCAAGCATATTTGAGTTTGTGAGTGTGTAAAAGTCAGTTTGTGAAGAAATTTGAAGGTGATATATTCAGGAAGATAGTGTGCGGAGATAGTGATAGAGTTAATAAATGTTTGACATGATATTGGTTGATTGATCTTGATTTTCAAGGATAATTTCATGTTTAGGAAATTCTTCTCATATCAGTTCTACTATTTCTTCTATTTTTTAATGGCAATGGGTCCTTTAGCAACATTTTTTATCTTGCCCTAAAGTAGTGAGCCTTAATTGTGCAAGTCCTTGTATCTTACCCTAAGGTAGTGTGCCTTAGTCTTCCAAGTCCATTAGGTGATTTTTCTCCTTGGCAGTGAGCCCAAAACATTGTAATCATTATTATTCATATTGTGAGTTTGATTCCCATTTTCCCTATTTGGGTTTTCACATAAATCCGGTGTTTATGTGTTGATGGTTAATGTGTTTTCAAATATTGTTTTGTATGGTTGAATGTTGTTTATAATTAATCTATTTTGAAGTTTTGAAGCTGATTCACCCCCCTCTTATTCATGTCTTAGGTTCAACAAGTGTGTTGTGCATGATGTTAGATGGTCTCTTTGATTATGCATGGTGATTATAATCTGTGTTTCAAGGTAATTGTTTTGGTTTGGTCAACATGTGTTGTTCCTTGGCATGCATGGAATCCTTGAATGTGTCTTCCTATTTAGAAGTTTGTGTTGCATTGATTTTGGTTCCTACCTTAGTGTGTGAGGATACATATTAGGATTGTTCATCTAGAAGACATGTTTTGGGGCTGACTGGTGGCATGTTGGTTGGTTTTTCTACATGTTACCTTGTTTCCAACCTTTGGAGGATGATTGGTACTGTGTGAATTGTTCCTAGCTACTTGGAAAAAAGTGTTTTTTTATGTCCTCTCTATCTCCTAGATTAGATCACTTTCAACGTAATTATGTTTCGATGGCCATTTTGATAGGACCTATGCTTGTCATTTATTTTGGCCGACCTAATTAACGTTTGAACTGGGAAAAACAATATATATAGAAGATCAAATTAATTTTGATGGAGTGAGTATTAATGTGGATGTGTGAGTGTGTATGAGAAAAGAGTTTGTTGCACCTACATGAGTATATCATTTGTAGAGATCAATTGGGACAAAGTTAGTGTGTGGTGATTTTTTTGGAGTTGGTCACTTGAGACAAAGATTTAAGGACAACTTCATGTTTTGAGATTGCCAAAGGTTGTATTGTTGAAGGCCTACTTTTTGTTGATTCATATATTCATTGTATTTTTTTCTCAATAAGTGACCTTCATATTGTAGCTTTGTATCTTTCCCTATGGTTGTGTGCTCTCGCCTGCAATTCCTTCAATGAGTAGTGTGGTTCCTAGGTAGTGAGCCTAAAACTATATTATAATCATTTAAGTATTAGGTTTGGATTGATTCACCCCTCCCCCTCTCAATCCTAAGGTGTGTTCAATAGTAAGGAGTTAAATTAAATAAGTAAAATAATTTAATTATTTGCAGGAAAGACACTAAGGATATAGGTAAATAATTAAAAATAATTATTTTCCTTAGGTCGGGCCTTAGGAAAAATAGGAGAAAATGGAGAAATATTTATTAAATAAGAGGATATTGTTTAATTGATATAAATGATGGGGATTTAGATGAAATAAGGGTAAATTGACCAAAGGTGGGCAATTTTAGGTATTTGAATTGGTATATAAATCATCCTTTGTAAACCACAAAATAAGACTTCATAAATAAGTGGTTGTGAAATATAATAAGCTATGAGACTATAATTTATTTCTTAGTTGGATAATAGATGAAAGTGGATGGTTGTTTCTGTAGTACCCCTACCCTAATCTATTTCTAACCTTGGTTTAATCTTGATTAGTTTATCTTAATATGATGTTATAGTCAGATGTTGATTTAACGCATAGCTATTGATGTGGTTTTCACACTAGTTGTATGCAAGTTGTTTAGTGTACCTATTTCATGGTATTAATATTGAGCTGACGCTTTCATTAAGTTTATATATGTATGCATGTATGACTCTTGGTTGCAGGAGATTTCAGGTACAACGCCGTATGAGTACGAGGTTCGTCTTCACCTGGATTGCAGGTTTGAGTGTACCTTTTTATCCTTAGAGTTGGATTAGGTGGTCGTAAGACCCTAGTTGACCTTAGTCGTGCTCCAGTGAGCATCGCCAGTCGTCGTCGGTAATCCCTTTTTGTTTGGGTTTGCGAGTCGTCCGTTTGGTTGACCTTCTCGGTTTGCGTGCTTGGTGTGTTTGGTTAAATTGATTAATTAGCCCTCAGTAATTATTCTGATTATATATGTATTTGTGCATTAGAGATTTATGGACTAAATTAATCTAGTTTCCGTTATGCGATTTTCGTTGATATTGGATTGCTCGTTTTTAATTGGGAGTAAATTCGATTAAATGACTGATTTTGAATATTAAATGCATTTTGTATATGCTGTTGGAAAAGAAAGTTTTGTATTTAAATTTCAATAGATTCTATTGCATTCTGTTGGCTTTTAAAATTTGAAAGGTTAAATCGTATTAATTGAGGAAATCGATTTTTTATTGAAAAGGCAAGTCAATTTGTTGTAATTAGAAAAGGATTAAATTTAGAGAATTATTTTTAAATAAAAATTTTAAATTCCAAAAATAGAATTTTTGGTCAACTCTTCCATATAACCCAAAATTGGGGAAATTTTGGAGGATGGACATTTTTGGAGAGATTTTGGTTGGAAAGAAATTTTGGAGATGAATTTGGGGATTTTGGATGGAGAAGGAGGATTTTGGTAGCTGGAGATTGGGACTCTTCAGCAGATCTTGCCAGGAACGCGAGATCAGGTAGGATCCAATTCTCAATTTTAGTTATTGTTTAAAATGGAAATGGAGGTTTGAATGTTTTCATGCTCTTGGTTTTAGATCCTCCATTGAATGCCATGCTTATGAATTGATTTAGTAAGTTAATTAGCTTGGCTGGAAGTGTATTTGAGGTTTGGTTAAATCCTCTATTCTCTTGGGCGTTTGAAACCCTTGGGTGTTTGTAAAGAATGAGAAACCCATCAAGAAAATGTGATATCAATCTCAGTTTGTTTAAACCGAGTTTATATTGAATCGAAATTCATTATCAAGCCTTGTAGTGGGCGTTTTGTTTTACAAGTTTCGGACTGTGTGTTTTAAAAAATATATATATATTTTATGCCGAGCTGGGCGCTTGCGTTAATTTTTTGGACTGTGCGTTGTTTTTAGCACTGTTTGGGTTGGGGTTCGGAGGGCGGGGAGCGGAGCTCCACCCGCTCCTCCTCCCCTCCCCCGCACGTCACCCCCCCTTCTCCTCCTTTACCATCCCTTGGTCTGCGTTGTGCGTGGCCGCGGCTCACGGCGGTGGCCGCAGGGGCCGCGGTGGCCGCAGGGCGTCGCGGCACCTGCGGGCACCACTGTGGCGCCGCCCGTGCTCCCCGCGCCTGCGGCTAGGGTTAGGGCACGGCCCGCCCTCGCCCCTAAGTTTTTAAATGCGTTTTTTTTTGTGTGTGTTTAAATCATAGTTTATAAAATGTTTTTTTTTAATTTATTTTTTTTTCATTCAAAAAAATGCATAGGATATGTAATATCATGTTAATGTATGTTATTTTAATGCTGAGTTTTAATTAGTTTTTAATCTTGATTAAGGTGGCATTAATTTTGATTAATGTTAATTTGATATTGATGAAGTTTGTAACGGAGCTTATAAGTTGATCATTATTCAATTTCATTTCATGATTTATGCACCCCTTCTAATCAAGTTCTAAAACTGTTAACTTCGCAACTGAATATCATTGATTATATTTTGATTGATCTTGGATTAATAAATCTAGATCTCACCTTCTAGCTGATTAGAGCATTTGGCTAATTAAGGTAGTATTGTTTAAAAACAAAATAGAGAATAATATGTTATTGGAAAATCGTTGAAATACGATGTAGTTACTAATTGATGTTGTTAAGTAATATCTTAGAACTTATCAATTGAGTAATTGAGAAGTAAGTGAAATATTTATCGTTGGGTATTTGAATTTAAACGATATGCTTTGGAAATGATTATCTTCATTAGATCCTCTTTTATAATTATATTTCCGTGATTCGGATTATGCATCTGGGTTTGAAAAATGTGAAACTGTAGAGGTCGGTTTTGGACCAGTATGTTAATGACGTTTTGATTGGAGATTTAATATCTTATTTAATTGTTTAATGGTTGTCTGAGTTTAATTAATATGAATTGGTTTAAAAACTCATTATGGCTTTATATGTCGGTTCGATGTTTTGAACCTTAGAGAGTTAGAAAACCAAGAACAACCTACTCCTTGTTGAGGTAGATAACTGTGACCTGATTTAGATCTTGTAGAAGACTTGATCGACTTGTAATGATTAAATAAATTTGAGAAGATATTGTCTTTTCTGATTATTGTCTTTGCGAGTTTAATTGTTGTATTCGCTTTTAATTATGAAATGGCAAGAGTGCTTTGTTTGATAGGACCCTGTCGTATGGCTTGACTTGGGGTACCTGTTTCAGTCCTCTGTTCCGAGTTGACTGTTGTATTGTGGTAGTGTCGTTTTGATCATATCCTCTATGTGTGAGTCGAATGTGGAAATGTGGTTGACCATTGTTGGTCAGGTCTCTAGTTAGAGTACCGTCAGTAAGTGATCATCCTTGAGTCGTGTTTGAACTGATGGTTGTCTCTCCCTTCTTGAACTCCGTTCGTCTGACCATGTGTATTCCTTGGTTTTGAGTTCGTTTGAGTATAGTCTAGTGTCGTATGGGAAGTGGCTTTCGATTGGGGGCCGCGCCCAAAGTGGCTGCTGGGTAACCCGTCGAAAGTGAGTCTAATAAGTGATAACCTAAAAGTAGATTAGAATGTAATCTCTAAGTAAGATAAATGTGCCTCACACATGGGACGAGTGCTATCATAGATTCGACATGCTGTGAGAAGGCCTGAAATGGCAAACCATCTTCCTTGTCTTCACGAGAGGATGTGTGGGTCCACATGAGGCTTGGATGGGCCAGAAGCTCGGATTAGGTTGCCAAGGTGACCCAGTGTATGGGGTCGGGACCTATGAAGACTTGCCATGGTAACCATACCAGGTTGTGTGATGACACTTGTCCCTACGTTCGCTAGTGTGTTGTCGTTTTGTCCTGTTAAGAGTACCTTTGTGGGTCGTCCTTTTATCTCTACCCTTGTAAGTATCGGTTTCATGTTAGACCTTGGGTGGTGATGGCTCAGTCTTGTGGATGCTCTTCTAGACCTTTGTATTAGCTTTGATTATGTTCAGCTGGATCCTGTTCTTTTCAGGGATCGTTTATGTATTTATTGACCGATGCGGTCATTTGTATATTGTTTATGTATCGCCTTGATGGCTGGATTGTATAGTGTAACCTCTTGTATTCTTAACTTTATTATTTATCAGAGGGGTCTTGCAGTTGAGCAGACCCGGAGATGTAGCCCTTTAGGGGTGAACTCCGAGATCATTATGGTGTTATGTGATGTATTCTCTTATGTTTCCTTTATTCAGCTTTATCATGTATGATTAACTTATGTTAGAATGGTTAAGTGGATAATTGGAATTAACTATAAATGCTTATATTCAGTTCTTTCTTGAATGCCATGTTGATCGAATGCGTAAGTGGTTTAGATGAGATTTATCGTAGATGCTAGTATGCAATCGTCTTTTGAAATGCAATAAGTTGGAATATGAAAGAATGTAACTTAGAGTAATGAATTATACTCAGTTGTTGTTAAGGAATTTAAATATGCTTGGAAAGATCTCTTATGTTATGATGAAATCCTAGTGTATTAGAATGTTAGATGTATGGTTTGTAATTTTAAATGAAAAGCTTGAATGAAGATTATGAATGGATCTTAATGATGAATCTTTGCTTGTGATTTATATTTCCATCTTTCGAAAGAAATTATCCTGATTAAGAATTATCTCGTTGTTAGATTAGTAGCCTTTTGGATTAATTGTGTGAGTTAAGTGAATTGTGAAATTTAAGTAATCTCGTTGGGAAACTCTTTAGGTGTTAGTTGAAGTCTTCCGCTATGTAATCTGAATCTTTGTTATCTTGTTGTATCTTATGTGGTGTAATTTTTTTAAAAAAAATTTATTGCACCCTATTCTTGTGTTATGGCTTAATCCCTTCGGGGTTTCCTGGTGGGGCATTACAGTTTCTTTATGGATGTATCCTATATTGGGCTAACCACATTAAATTCATTTGTTATTGTGAACTATTATTTTTTATTTTATTGTGCATTATAACTAATAGTGTTTGTCGCTTCAATCCACCTTAATCATAACACACTTTGAGTTTTACCTTAGCATCTTTGAAGAATCAAATAGTTCTAGGTAGGATAGGGAGCCCTGAATTGTTTTAAAAAGTTCCCTAATGGCATATAAAGCCTCGGAAAAAGAATTTTTTTGAAGTTCCTAATGAGTTAGGAACCTCGTACAAGAGGGACATTTTTTTTCCTAATAGGGTAGGAATCCCCAACACATGGAAGTGAAGCAAGACTTGAAATTCTATAAGAGGAATGGTTTCCAATGGGGTCCAAAATGTTAACAAAAAAAGGAATGTATTTAGTATAGTTTTGAAAGGAGAGAGAACAACCAATAAGGTATAAAAAAAATCTTATTACCTTATCAAGCATCAATAGGCTAGTTTAAGTGTTTTATAGGAGCATATAAAAGTCATCATGTCGCAAAAGGAGAATTAAAAGATGTCTCAGTTTCATAACCATTGTAGACCAGTTCAACTTTTTGGCAAGGAAAGAATAAAAGCAAATATTAATACATCATAGAGGTCTCTCAAAAAATCCAACAAGCTCTCTATCGAGGATGAATGTATGTGTAGCATCATAAATTGTACACCCATAATTAGGTTGTCCAATTCCACACTTAGGTTAGCACCCACATTAGTGTGTCCCATTACATTTTGCATTATAGGACTTCTTTAGGCATTTAATTATTAATTAAATTAAACCTAAGTCTTCTCTCATCAATTTATATATCATAAAATTGGGCCCTTGATCCTAGGTGTGTCCTAGATGCGCCCCTTTTTATTTAATCCTAATCCTACCCTTATTTTAATATTCAGGGTATATTCCACACATCTACACATATTGGTTTGAGCCACCAAGCTAGATTTAATATTGGAATCATGATAGATCTTGCATCCCTAGAAAAAAAAAAAAAAGTTGATAGGACCAAGTGGTATACTACCTGGTCCCAAACTTTTTTCCCTGAAAATTTTCAGGAGAATATTAAGATGGTCTTACCCTAGTCAAATTCTGCTTGGTATCAAAATTCATCAATTCTAAGTCAGTATTTTATCAAATTTAAATTTAGGGTTTCATATATATGGTTGTTCATTCCCTCATTTGAGGATCCCTAATCTAGCAATTTGGAAGGAGATTCTTCTGAAGTGAAAGCATTGCTATATGTGAAGTCTCAGATCTATAAATTCATCCATTAAAAAATTCTTCATCAACATCTTCATCAATCATGGAAGCTTTAGGAGATACTGGAGAATAATAAGGGAATCATTGACTATTGATTGGCATCTACCCCTTCCTCAGGATTTGGTATGATTTAATATTATTTTCATGTCTCTATATTGAACTTAAAATATACATCACATTAGTTTTCAGATTTGCATTACAATTGTGATTTAAAGCATTCTCATTACAAGCATTTAGGGTTTCCTCAAAAACACAAGGTAGAACTCTAGTTTGTATTTGGCTAATAGCAATCATACAAACACATAAGATTCAAGAGCACACACATATTTTCAATTACAATATCGACTATTTATGGAGGTAAAAATCAGCAAAACAAGGGGGTTGACTACAAGAAACCCCTATATAGCCACAACACCACCATTTGGTTGCAAATGTGAAGTTGATGTTATGTCAGTATGGTTGTCATTGATGTCAACATACTAATTCTATGATTCAATGAGTGGATTGTGCTCCTCATTTTTTTATATGTTGCAAATATGTTCAAGATGTGGTGGTATGTCATTGGATATTGCCTCGAGATGCTACTCTTTTGTTTTGGTGGTTTGGAAGTTGTGCTCTAGAAGTGTATTCAATGATGCTAATGTTTTCTAGTAGAGTTTGCTAAGCTCCATATTTCTTCAAATTTCTAATTTTGTTGACGAGATTTTGGATTTATGTTATTCATGTATTTATATTTGATATTATGATTTGGAACATGATGATGAGCTCCAAAGTCATGGTTGCTGATATATTCATTCTTAGTCCGATTAAACCTTGAATGATTCTATTTTTGCTCCAATATTTGTGGTGTATGGATAATGTATTCATTTGATCGATGCTGTGCATTGTGGCATGGTCCACATCTCATTCCTTTCCACCACGAGAATGTTTAGTGTAGACCTATTTCAAATTGTGTTTCGATGAATTGTTCTTTTGGTTGATTTGGAGAGATTCTTAATTCAAGAGATCAGTATAAATTGAAGATGATTGTAATGTGAAAATATAATGGAAGCAAGTGTATTGAAAAGGAAGATCTATTTTCTTTGAATGTGTGTGAGGTTGTGTGAAGTTGTGGTAGAGCAGTGAGATTATGTGCTATTGTTCTTTGGTACCAGACGTAATGACCTAAAGGTTTCTTTCAACATTGCAGCATTGTGGTAGTTGTGCTCCAGTGGTAGATTCTTTCTTTTTCCTTCTTCTTCTTCTGGGCAGTGAGCCCTTCTTTTTCTAGTGGTTGTAGTTGGGCAATGAGTATTCTGGCAACGAGCCACCCTTTGTAAAAATCACCTTAATCGGTGTCACCCTAACAGGTGCTTCATAATCAAAAATTAGCATTCTTCATGGTTTTTCACTCCTTGGGTTTTTCAAGTATATCTGGTGTTCATGTGTATGTTTTATGTGTTTGCTCTTTTATTCTTATATATGTTAAGTAATCAGAAGTTTGTTTACCAGATCTATTTCTATGGATTAAGTAAAAGATTTTAATTTCTACAACTAATTCACCCCCCCTATCAGTTGTTTGGGATATTCAACAATTGATATCAGAGCTTTGGTTCCTAGAAAGTGAGACTAACCACTCGAGGAAGATCAAATGACATATAAATTGACCATTCTTACCATTGAAGGATCTGGCTATAGTTTCTAGAGAGTGAATATGAGAGGTTACTTGATTTCTCTGAGTTACAAGACTTGGAAAGCTGTGGAGACAAAGTATGTGATGTCATAAAATGGTCCTACTGCCCCAAATGAGATTGAAGCTTATGAAGAAAATGAACGAGCATGGTACATACTATCTTTATTGCCCTACCTAAAGTTGAAATCGTGAAGGTACAACATTAGATACTACTTATGAAGTCTGGGTAAGATTGAAGAACATTTATGAAAGGAATGAAAGAGTTAAGATTGTAGACACCTAAAATTAATTAAATTAATATTTAATTAATTTATGCCTTTCCACAAAATTAATTCAATTAATTGTGTTAGTCCTCTTCCTCTTAAAATTAATTAAATCTTATTTAATTAATTTTATCATTGCAACATTATAATTAATTTATCAAAAATTAATTATTCCCCATTCTTCTAAAATCATCCCAACCTTCATTATTTCTTCTAAACCCTGATTAGTTAATTAATTTTAATTAAGTTAATTCCATAATTCCTACAAATCACCCTTTTAATCCTATCATCTAGCCTAATTAACCACCCTCTTATCATGCTTATCATTTTCCCCAATTTTATATTCCTCCACGCATTCTCTCTCCTCATGTCACATCCTCCTAACTTTCCCACTTACACTCTAATCCTTCATTAATCCACCTAATCAATATCCTTAATCATTTGTACATCCCTAATCACCTTAATTAGGGATGGGTCAACTCTTTACCTTAAATGCACCCACTTTGGTCCTTTCAAGGAAATTCAAATTCTTTGAATATCCCCATGCCTCCTCTTCCCAAGGAATTTTAAATTCCTTTCTCATTTAGTCTTGCCACACATCTCTTATTTTGGAATTTTTAATTCCTCCTCCCTTCTCTCAAGTAATTTAATATTACGTTTTCTCTTTCCATTGTACTTGGGAGCTCTTCCTCATGAATCTTGAGAAGTGTGGAGACAATAAATGCCTTGGTTATCCCACTTTGTCCTCTCAATCCTCTTCCACTCTTTCTTTCAATCCTAGCCCTCCATTCCAAATCAAACTTGGCCCTTCATTTGCACCTCCTCCAATCTATAAATTGGACTCTCCTCCCTTCACAAATCATCCACTTTTCATTTAATCATATGTTGTCCATTTGAGACCCAAAACCATCCATCATGACATCATAATGCCAAAATCTTGTCTTGTATAAGCCACTCCATCTATCCCTATCATCTAATCAAAATCACTCTTGTTGTGTAGTGGAGAGAAATCCACAATCCACATTCAAGGAGCAAATTAAGTGGACATCAAGGACGCACTCCACTTCAAGCTCAATCTGTGGGAGGAAAAGAAGGTATAAAGTGTCATTTGCATATTTATGATTCTATTTGTGTTTTCATGATTAATACATGCATATGAGAACCCTAACCATTTTCTCATCTCCATTTTGGCAACGCCCGGTGGGACCCACATCCCTTGTTTGCTAATCTTTTTTGTGGATTTTTAGCTTTTTTGCTCGCAGGTTCGTGGAATGACATCTCAAACTACACTTCGACATCTCCACCATAGTTTTGGCATCTTTGCAGGGCTATTTCGGCGTCTAAGTTTAAATTTAAAATTTTCCCACTCTTTGTTTTGTAGGTTCTCTGAATCGACATCTCAGCAGGCTATGATCAGCATCTTCACTTCTAAATTGTTGCTAACCCACCATGTTATGCAAGTTTTGTGAACCCATCATGTTATGCAGATTTTGTAGATTGATGTCTACCCCTATAGAACAGTGTTTGTGTCATTTTTTCGACGTCTCTATAGGCTTTGATCAACGTCTTTGCTTCTGAATTTTTGCTAACCCATCGTGTTATGCAAGTTCTATATACTGACGTCTACGTCTGAAGAACATTGTCTTTGCCTCAAAAATGATGTCTCTTCTTCTGAAGTTTGATAACCCATCATGTTGTGCAGGTTTTGCCAACCCTCTGTGTTATGCAGATTCTATAGATCAACGTCTGCATAGAAATTTCAATGTCTACGCCTGCACTTCGGCATCTTCGCTAATTCCCGCTTACTCTCTTTTTTTTTTAATTTGGAATTTGCATGCTAACATTTTTTTTGTGTAGGGCCCCAACCGACATCTACGCAGATGAATAAGCGTCTATGCTTGCACTTCAGCGTCTCCATTGTAAGTGTTTAAATTTTGAAGTTTTGCTACCTTTTCTCTATCCTTGCATCTTTTCCATGCATCCAAAACATAAAATCAGACTACTAACACTCTTTTGCAGGACGTTTTGTTGAAGACCATCATTTTTTCCACTAGTTTAGTTTGTTTTTCTTGCATTTAGAGTAGATAATCTATTTTTGTGGGGCTAACATGAACCAATGTATGCCATGTTTTTGTGCATTTGCATTTGTGTTGAGTGAACCCAAATCGCTAACACACACTATCCTCTCCCCCTGAGTTTCATAATTTTGGGTGCACGAGAAAATTGTTAGCGACGCTCATTTTTTATTTTTCATAGGTAGAGGGCATATCCCCGCAAGAAGCCCATAAGGTTGGTGAGGGGAGAACGACCCAAGCGGTAATGATCTCTTAGCTGAGTCACTTCTCAGCTACTATATAAAACACATGCAATGAAATTCCTCATGACAGGTGCTAATTGCCTACCTACGTTGACCTCTCCAGTACTTGTGTTATACAGGAAGAAGGCCTCCCAAGGGAGAGAGTGTATATGGACGCCCGAAAGAGAGTCTCATACTAAGAACCATGTTTTAGAAGGCCAAAATCCTACATTAGTGGTGCAAGGGATGTGGATCGTACCCCAAAGTTACCTCTCATGTACCCACTCAAGATGAGATAGGAATCCCTCATATGATCTTCGAATCTTTGGGGTAAGAGAATCTAGTTTTCCCAAGAAGTGAGTGCACTATAAGGGGGAGACAGTGCTATCAAAATCTCTATTTGTCTGCTTGTTTGAGGTATCCCATTGTGTGAGAGGCCCATCTAATGGCTTCCATTTTTGAACCTAGGATGTATGCTTGAAGTGTCTTCATTTTGCATTTTTGTTAATTGGGGCTAATTTAGGCCCCCAATCACTTTTGTGCTTCTCATTATCATTATCCTTCATCAATGTGTTTTCATTGTTTGATTTTCTCTTGCCAAGAATAGATAAGACTAAATATATTCTAAATTTGACCAAGTTTGACTGGGTTTCATTCAAATTTTTCACTCAAAACTGTCAAACTGTCCTTCAACGTCTCTGCCCTAAGAACACTGTAATTCATCAGCTTTGCCTCACTATTTCAACATCTTCGTCCTACTTCAATGTCTTCGCCTCAGTCAAGTTTTTAATCAGTTTCACTCATGCACCATAAGAAAAAGTGCCTCAAACATCCCAAAAAGTCCATTTACCTTTAGATTGCCCATCTAGGGTGACCTCCCTTTTATTTCTCTTCTTCCATAATCTTCATCATCCTTTCTCCTCCATAATCATTGTCATCTATTTTTTTTTCTCGTATGATCATTTCCATAATCTTTAAGGACTTAGCACATCAATCATTTTTTGATCTTCAATCAATCATCAACCTTAATCCGATCAATCAATCATCAATCCTAATCCAAGGTTAGCACTTTGCAAAATCTGACTTGGACCTTTTATCATTAATCAAATCCACAATTAGCCTTATGCTTGAGAAAGAATCTATCTCAACTATATAGCCTAATTGATCCTAATCATTTGGGTTGGTCAAAACCCTAATCCTTTGCTCTATTTTTCTTACGAATGAAGTCTATCCTAAGTAGAAAAAGGCTTAATCAAATCTTAATCCAACATCTAAGTTTGGCCTAGCTTGGTTGTTACCTCGCTTTGTGGCCTGCATCCTATCTATGTCCTAATTCAAGGGCCAAGATATCATCCAGTCTATTTTGTCCTAATCCAAGGACCATCCAAATCAATTTTTATCAAATCTTAATCAAATCAAATCAAAATTTTCTAAGTCCTTTTCATCCCTTTCTTTCTCATCGAGTCCAATCTATTCCATAGCCCTTTCATTTTTATCTTTGAGGTCTATATGCACTCACAAAAGAAAAGGTTGTCTATTCAAAACACACATTCAAACATCATGGGTTGGTTCAAAGAAATGGTTATGGAAGTTAAAGGATCATCCTATCAATCATGCCCATCTAGCTCATGCATACATCAATGCTATACAACTTCCACCTATCCATGTCTCCCATACCATCCCACTTACCAAGTCAATCCCAATTCATCTCACATCCCTTATCCTTCCCCTGCCTTTGATAAGGTAAATCCATCTTATTTCTCATCCATGTCTTCATATTATCTCTCATCCACATACACCTTCGATCCAATATGTGTACCTCCATGTTTCTGAAGGAACACAATGGACCACGGAGAGGGGGGGGTGAATCAATGGTGATCAATAAAAACTTTTAGGCTTCTAAAATATTTAAGAATCAATAACTTTAAGTTCAAGACTATGAACTATGAGCAAATATGTTAAACTAAACAACAAACACACATAAGAAGCAAACCCATAACACAAGGTATACGAGGAAAGCCCAACATGGGAAAAACCTTAGTGAGAAATGTTGCTGGAGTCTACTACTCCAATCCAGCCTCACAAGTAAAACACTAGTTACAACTTTTATGGGCACCAACCCCTGATCTTTAGGGAACCAAACCCTAATTTTACCAAGGAGCACCAACCTCTATCTATTATGGGCTACAACCCAAAGGAGCACAAACCCCTAGCTCTGAGCACCCACTCAAATATTATAGTGAAGATATATTCAATTACAAAAGTAGGTACCTTGTTGAAAATGAGGTTTTGTAACTCACAGATATTCTTCTCTAGAGATTGAACTGACTCATTTTTTCTCTGTGATATTAGGCTTCAATCTCAGCTATCATCTCTCTATCTGTCTTTGTTCTTGTTCTCTTCTCTCTATCTTTCTACCTTGTCTTCTACTCACTATGGTTTCTGCTACTCTCCCACTTGATCTTTGTTGCTTTATCTCTTTTTCTATTTTAACTGCTCTAGCTCTGCACTGTCAACATCTAGTCACTATTGCTCCCTATTCATTTTCATTGTTCTCTCCTCAGCTACTTTACTTCTCCATGGCAGCAAACACCCTTATCCAACTCTCATCACAACCTACTTTTTTGACAAGTATATTTTTTTTGTATTCAGCATACACCTCCAAGAGGTATGTTATATCATGACCCATCATACATCAGATAAGATCTATTTGCTTCATTGTCATGACATATGATCAGTACAATTCTCGGTCATCTTTGTACCTATAGGATTTCCCTCCAAGAATAGATTCAAAAAATAATCTCCTTGACCTCTGAGAGATTGTGTTTGCTTACTGATTAGATTCTCTGTACACCATTCAGACAGATAGTCGTCATCCATAAATGCATTCTCCCTGTCTTCTGATATAGGATTGTTATACTTAGAAATCTTCAGCTTGGTAGATTTTCTTGAACCTCAAAAAGAATCTCACCAACTCCTTCTCCAACATGACGGTCATTGAATGTTGCTACATTCTTCCCAGTTTGCTATGTACTTTGATTACTAACTGTAGCGTCCTAAAATTGTGACACTTGCAATTTCGACCGCATTTGGGTCTTCATGATGGCGACGCAACACTGAACCTGAATGGAGACCCCGAAACTTGTTCATGAAATCAAAAACTACATTTTTCAACACCCTGGCCTGATCCTCCTTGCACCCTGCTGTCCCTGGAGGTGGGACCATGGCGCCCAGCGCCCTGGTCCCTCGCCCTATTTTTGGGCCCGGTCTCTTTTGGGTCTCAGGTCTTTATGTTTGCAAATTGGAAAATAATGTTTCCTAGTCAGCCTAAGGTTGGAAAAAATCAGTCTTTTAACCCTAATTGGCAAATATATAAACTACATTTCCTCTCCCATTTTGAAGATGGAAAAAAAGGCGGAAGCGATATTCAAACATTCAAGCATTCAAGCATTCAAGCATTCCTTAAAGAAATTGATCATTCTAAGTCTCCATTCAAGGCTAAGTGTTGCATTCAAGACAAGGATTCAACCTTTGAAGAGGAGTTCACATACAACATACAACATACAACATACAACATACAACATACAACATACAACATACAACATACAACATACAACATACAACAACATCTACACCTTCGCATGTAAGAATACAAACATTCTTACAACAAGGTACTAGTACTTGTTTTACATTACAATCATTTACATTTACAGCATTTCTCATTTCTTGGTTAATTCCAAAACCGGGGTTTGACCTAAGGGCAAACCCCTAATCCCTAACCCCCCAATCATCCTCACTTTTTTGTGTGTAGGTTGTAGGTACGCGACTGTAATTGAAGATCTGGAATCCTGGTACAGAGACGAACAGATCCCCCTTCGTTTCGCGGATTTTTCGGGGGACCGTGTGCACGTCGGGCGCCATCGTCCCATCAACTTTCGCTCAAATTTGCAGGACAGCTCCGTCTCAACATTTTACTACTAATTCTAGGTCCGCAGCTTCATCCTATATTCCTATCTCTGTTTATAAGTGAATCTTTCTTACTTTTCATGCGTTCCTAGCTTAATCATTCTATCTACATTCTTTACAAAAGAGGGTAGCCTTGCTGTCTTAACCCTTGAAACTCATTTAGAATCCAATCTTGCATTGTGTGGGTTTGGATCTTGTGATAGCTCCATCTGCTGTGTTGAATGTTCCTCCTCTAGCATGTTCCCTGCCTTCCCGAAATATTGATCAGCAAGATCGGGGGGTAGATGACGTGCTAGACTAGTTTCATTAGCATAGCTGACTCTCTCCTCCTCTCTTGTGTTACTTCTTCCATGTGTTATTCTCATTCTTCTATTTGTTTTCCTTAGTGTTGTCTACTTGAGGACGATGCAAAGCATTGAGATCTCTTTTGGTCTCTCTCATGTTGACTCAAAAGACACATGTGTTCCCTTCTTCTAGGTGACCTTCCTTGATTGGGGAATGAAGAACAATTATGCATACATACATATGATATACATGACTTATCATACAGCATACTGACCCCAAGGAAAGCGAAGTTGCCTCGTGCTTTGTGTTTTGTGTCTATTATCCTTGGGTTTATCTCTCACTTGGGGGCTAAATCTTTGTGATAACGTGCTCCTTTCCCTTCTCATTTCTTATGTGTATCACTACCTTAAAGCAATCACCCCCGTTGAGGCATGTGTGATCGCTTTAACATAGGGGGGCATACACCCCGTCTATCCCTTCAGGATACTTGAAAATTTCTTGGCGAACTTAGCTTTGCCTTGAAAATTTTTGGTATTTTTCTTGCATGACTCATAGTGAGGGAACCTTACTACTGACAGTCATGGTTCCCCCTCGTGATCTTCCCTTTTACTTTGTCAATCGAAGTCGTAAGATCCTTAGTCCACTGGGGGCTTGGTGTGTCTTGCCTCCTTGACGTGGTGAAAGTCTTTCAATGTTGTTTCCTTGTACTTTACCGGAAGTATGAGCGTACGCTTATACTCCTGCTAAAGTGGGGGCTAAATGTAGCGTCCTAAAATTGCGACACTTGCAATTTCAACCACATTTGGGTCTTCACGATGGCGACGCAACACTGAACCTGAATGGAGACCCTGAAACTTGTTCATGACATCAAAAACTGCATTTTTCAGCACCCTAGCCTGATCCTCCTTGCACCCTGTTGTCCCTGGAGGTGGGACCATGGTGCCCAGCGCCCTGGTCCCTGGCCCTATTTTTGGGCCCGGTCTCTTTTGGGTCTCGGGTCTTTATGTTTGCAAATTGGAAAATAATGTTTCCTGGTCGGCCTAAGGTCGGAAAAATCAATCTTTTAACCCTAATTGGCAAGTATATAAACTACATTTCCTCTCCCATTTTGAAGATGGAAAAAAAGGCAGAAGCGATATTCAAACATTCAAGCATTCAAGCATTCAAGCATTCCTTCAAGCAATTGATCATTCTAAGTCTCCATTCAAGGCTAAGTGTTGCATTCAAGACAAGGATTCAACCATTGAAGAGGAGATCACATACAACATAAAACATACAACATACAACATACAACAACATCTACACCTTTGCATGTAAGAATACAAACATTCTTACAACAAGGTACTAGTACTTGTTTTACATTACAATCATTTACATTTACAGCATTTCTCATTTCTTGGTTAATTCCAAAACCGGGGTTTGACCTAAGGGCAAACCAATAATCCCTAACCCCCCAATTGTCCTCGCTTTTCTGTGTGTAGGTTGTAGGTACGCGACTGTAATTGAAGATCTGAAATCCTGGTACAGAGACGAATAGATCCCCCTTCGGTTCGTGGATTTTTCGGGGAACCATGTGCACGCTGGGCGCCATTGTCCCGTCAACTTTTGCTCAAATTTGCAGGACAGCTCCGTCTCGACATTTTACTGCTAATTCCAGGTCTGCAGCTTCATCCTATATTCCTATCTCTGTTTATAAGTGAATCTTTCTTACTTTTCATGCGTTCCTAGCTTAATCATTCTATCTACATTCTTTACAAAAGAGGGTAGCCTTGCTGTCTTAACCCTTGAAACTCATTTAGAATCCAATCTTGCATTGTGTGGGATTGGATCTTGTGGGTTTCAACCCCTCTTTTGAATGTAAAGTCTCCCCTAAGTGAAAACCGTCAACCCTAGTGACCTCCTTCCCCTCTCTTCGGAGTGGTGGGGGGAACACTTAGGGTTCGCTCGCAATTTTCTGCTTTACACTAACTTTAGTAATCTACATCTGTCTGGTGAGATCTGATTTCCTTCTTGTTGATCATCTTGATCCATGCACCAACAACTTGCAATGTGGTGGCCATTAATGCACCTCTATTCTTTGTCAACCTACTATGAAGATTTAACAACAGTCTCCATTGTCACGGGCCTCAGCATATCTGATTTGTCCTTCAAATTTTGCATTGATTGGGTCGACCAACTGCCATATTGAAGTCCATCATCACTGACTTGTTCAAGTTTAATTTGTTATGTGACCTCTAGAAGCCACATGTCCTTATTATCATTATCCAAGTCACTCTATCAATCCTAATCAACATCCTTGTTGACCTCTGAGTTTATCAGCTTGTTGACATGACAGTGAAGTCAGTTACAAACTTCAATTATGTCGACAAACTAACCATCCATCCTTAAGCTTTGTCGTTGCAGGATAAGCATCAAGAAGCCTTTCTCCTTATTTGTTAGCTTGCACCTCATTTGCATGGTTTTTCAACACATGCGAGATAACACTTCTCCCTTTTGTCTTTGTTGGTTCTTGTCCCACACCATGATTCTTTGTTAGCTTTCACCTCGCAGGATAAGATTGGACTTTCGCCTCAACAAAAAAAATTGTCATCCCGCGACCCTTTCCTTATCCCCACGGGGACGTGCAGGATAAGCAAAATCCTCTATTTGTAGAGCTTCTCATCTTGTCTGCCATTACTGCTTTGTACTGCTGCAAATAAACGACACCAAACATCTTGAACCAAATTTAAATCTACACCATAGATCTACCTCACCACCGGCAAATCGAATAGTCTACAATGGTCAATCTGATATTGACCTCCGTGGCAGTAAATGACCCCACACTCGGCCAATAAGAAGACTTTGTGTCGAACACTGCCTTACAACTCAACTCTATGGCCAAACCTTCATCTTTGACTGCTTGGCATGGACAAGTGGAAGCATCTCATGATGTCATGATGATTAACATCCCTACAACTTTGATTGAAGGGTCATGCGGACCGTCAAATCTATTCGAACGTTAATTACCCACTACAGTGACCGCCAACATCAACATCGTCTCGTGGGGATACATGGTATGCTATAAAGATTAACATCCCTGCAGCTCACATTGTGGGAACACAAGAACTATTAGATCAAGCCTATCTCTGCCAAAGTAACCACCAACGAGAACCTTTCACTAGTACATTTGGAGCTGATTTCTGACGGCCGTTTGTCAGATTTTCAACGAATTTTTGTCGGAGTGTCGACAAAATCCACCGTTGAAAACTCAGCATCGGATTGGTCAACGATGCCATGCCCATCGGAAATTCGACAATCCAATGGACTCTGCCAATGGTCAAAGAAGTCGTCGGTTGAAAGCTTGGTATTTGTCGTAATTCTGACGATGATCATTTTTATAAAATAAATAAATATAAAAGAGCCATCGAAGGAAGGAAGTTCTTTCAATTTGTTTTAAATCCTAAGGGGTTCAGGGTTTAGGTTTTAAGTCGCTTCAATACCTAAGAAAAGCCCTTTTGGTTTCTAATTTGGCGTTACTGTATTCACTTAAGCGATGGGTCCATTTATCATAAAAGTGTTCTCCCCTTGTCATTTACCTAGGTGGTCCCTTTAAATATTTTATTCTTGTTTGCTTTTAATCCGCCTTTTCTAATGTCCGTCGGGCCTTATAAGTATCATGCGATTTTCTATTGATCTGACAGCCCACGTTGATTCGCGACCAAAAAGTGCTCGAAACTTAGTTTCCGCGAAGTAGTGAAAGGCGAATGTAGACCCGGCATATAGGTTTGGACCAAAGCTAAACACCGATCAAGTTTCATTTGATCATACGGACAACGTGGTTTCGTGAGATCAAGCTAAACATGTTTTAACCTTCGCGAAGTGGCGAAAGGGTTTGGCGGGTCCCAGAGATAAGCAGTCTTCTTTGGTTAAAGAATGATCTGGTTGGAAAAAGATCAATGGCTTCTTGTTGTTTCATGGTCAGGAGATGCACGAGCTATACCTTCAGTGAAAGAGTGAAAAGGTGGAGGGTCCCGCTAAGAGTGGTAGTAAATGTGGTAACCCCAGTTGGCAATGACATGGTGGTGACAAGGCACTCAGTTGGCGGTATGCAGTGGGTTCGGGAAAGGTTGTCATAAAAAGAGTAAACAATGAGCAAGTTTTTGAGATCTAACGGCTCGTGTGAATTCGCGAAGATAAGATGCTAGCAAGTTAGTCAGTGCGAAGTAGCGAAAAGGCCGATGGGCCCAAAGGACAGGCATGGCATGAAGTTAAAAGAAAATCAGGTCTATTTTGATCTAACAGTTCTCATGGTTTCGTGGCTGCAAGCCAAATGAAGAATGATGTTCGCGAAGTCGCAAAAGACAAGTGGAAATCACACAGAGGAGTGATGTGGCATAACAGCTGCCACTTTTTGTAGAGCTTGGAAAAAGATCAATGGTTTCTTGTTGTTTCATGGTCGAGAGATGCACAAGCTATACCTTCAACGAAATAGCAAAAAGGTGGACGGTCCCACTATGAGTGGTAGTAAATGTGGTAACCCCAGTTGGCGATGACATGGCAGTGACAAGGCACTTAGTTGGTGGTATGCAGTGGGTCCAGGCAAGGTTGTCATAAAAAGAGTAAACAACGAGCAAGTTCTTGAGATCTAACGGCTCGCATGAATTCGCGAAGATAAGATGCTAGCAAGTTAGTCATTGTGAAGTAGCGAAAAGGCCGATGGGCCCAAGGGATAGGCATGGCATGAAGTTAAAAGCAAATCAGGTCTGTTTTGATCTAACGGTTCTTGTTGTTTTGTGGCTACAAGCCAAATGAAGAATAATGTTCTCAAAGTCACGAAAGACAGGTGGAAATCACACGGAGGAGTGACGTGGCATAACAAGTGCTACTTTTTGTAGAGCTTGGAAAAAGATCAACGGCTTCTCGTTGTTTCGTGGTCGGGAGATGCATGAGCTATACCTTCAGTGAAATAGCGAAAAGGTGGAGGTTCCTACTAAGAGTGGTAGTAAATGTGGTAACCCCAGTTGGTGATGACATGGCAGTGACAAGGCACTCAGTTGGCAGTATGCAGTGGGTCCGGGCAAGGTTGTCATAAAAAGAGTAAACAATGAGCAAGTTCTTGAGATCTAATAGCTCGCATGAATTCGCGAAGATAAGATGCTAGCAAGTTAGTCATTGTGAAGTAGCGAAAAGGCCGATGGGCCCAAGGGACAGGCATGGTATGAAGTTAAAAGTAGATTAGGTTTGTTTTGATCTAATGGTTCTCATGGTTTCGTGGCTGCAAGCCAAACGAAGAATAATGTTTGTGAAGTCGTGAAAGACAGGTGGAAATCACATGAAGGAGTGACCTGACACGTGGTTTAAAAAAGTGGCTGAGGGCCCGCCTAGGTGTAACTGACAGTTATGTGGGAATAGTAAAAGGGAACACGTGGCGGATTAAGGGTGGAACCAAAAGGAGTTTCCAAGGCTAATGGCCGACTGCCATGTGGCATTTATTAATTGGATAACAAGTGGGGTAAGTAATTCACAAATAAAGGGCCCACTTAAAGGGCATTCATCTCAAGATTGATCCAACGCTTCTCATTGTTTCGTGACCCGAAGATGCCTGCAGCTTAACCTCAGCAAAATGGTGAAAACCATTAGCCATCAAGATGAGGCGCGATTAGTTAAAAGGATTGACGGTCCCGGTTGGAGTTAAAGGTCAGGTGATTTGAGTTTGATCTAACGCTTGGCACGGCCTCGCGAAGGAAAAGTGCACGACTGTTAAACTCCATGAAGTGGTGAAAAGGAGGTAGGGCTCGACACTAAAGCAATGAGATTAAACAGAGATAAAGGCGATCTAAGTTTGAGAGATCCAACAGCCAGTGTTGTTTCACGAAAGAAAAGAGCACGGCTTTTATGTTCTGCGAAGTAGCGAAAGAGCGAAATAGAGGAAAGACTTAGAGAAATTATGACTCGTTGGAGCCAGTTTTGAATTTGATTTGGTGAATTTAATTCTGAAAATAAAGCCGAAGCATGCAGAGTTAATTTCTAAAAACTTAAATGCCAACTTACCCTTTTCAGTCTGCATCAACTTGATTGCTAAGTATTGTTTCATCAAAGTTTGTTGCAGAGAGAGTTGTTCCAGAGCGATTTTCTTTAGGGGAATAATCAGGTTTCTTGTGCTTTTCTTGATAACTCTTGGTTTGTTCTCAAATACTGTTGTGTGAATTACTTCGTTAGAGGTCTGTGCTAGCTTCTAGTGGTATAATTGTTTGACTAGAATGGCACCCAGAAGAGAATTTACAGGGAAAGTGAATTACCAGGACCGAAATATCTGTGATGATTTTTTAGAGCAATTAACCATGTCCACCAAAGCTGGGGCTAAGGCCAAAGAGCTAGTACCTAAGAACCCTCATCTAAAAATTGGAGATGGCCTTTATGATAAGGGTAATTGGTTGAGGGACCCTGAAATAGGATTGTCGGGCTTAGGACTCTTCAAAGTTGGTTTTGGGCAGAGGAATTCCCCAGCTCCTTTGAATGGCATATGGGAGCTGGATGTAGGAAAGCTTGTGGTCCCAGGTGTTTTTATGGATGTAGATCTGTTAGCCCTAATTGCACAGAATTATGGCTCTGTGGCAAGATGCATCAGGAACATAAAGGGATCAGTCTTGATTGAGATAAATGAAGATGAATTCAAGAAAGTGTTTAAACTCAGTAAGTCCTCCAATTTGTTAGAACCTATTGACTTTGAGTCGTTAACCCAGGTTTACAACACACAAAGGGATCATCTTAGAAGTGGTCCATTGAAAGAATTCTTTGTAAAGATAGGGGGGTTAATAGTTGTAGGCCCCAAAACAATGGAACCATTCTCTCTCAACCTATTCACTCTGAGAGCTAAGGGTATGTATTGGGCATTATGCCAGATTTTTGGAGAGGATGCTGAAAAGAATATGCCAACCCATTATATGTTAATGATTGCACAAATTCTAAACCCCTCCCTAGCAATAACATTTGATTATGCCTCATACCTTGCTGATACAATTCATAAAGGGCTAGTAGGAATCAAAAATGGTAAGGTGGATAGGCCATTTGGATGGTACTCCATGTTAATACATATGTTTCTATTTAAAGGGGTTGATTACTTTAGAAAGGAGATGGACTTGATTAAGGTCAAGGCTAAAGAGGAGATGCCAGTGTAATTGTGGAGTACTGTTCTATCTTGGGATAGAGAAGATGCAAGTTATTTAAAGTTTTATAGATGCTTTGCATCTAAAATTAGGATTCTTCTATGTAGAGAAAACCCTAGAATTCCTAAGGCTATTTTGGAGTTTCTCAAACCAAAGGAGTTTGCAAAGGATATTAAGATTGTTCACAATTGGGGAGACATATATTTGTACCTTGTGTCTACTATTTTTAGAGTGTTTGGATTTAGAGGCACCCCTTTTTTACTACCCTATCAGGTCCCATTGAAGATAGGGATTGCAGAAGTCCTAAGACAAATTGGGGGAGTACAAGAAGCAAATCTAACCAATAGAGGTAAAGGGACTATTTTCCCAACTATTACCATGGTTTACCATTTTGTGATCACTAAGGGTGGATGGAGATTTTTTGAAGAATTCTTTAAGCCATATAGGTTGTCTACTACAGTGTCAAGATGTGCAAACCCCAAGGAACTTTTCAATAGCATGTTCAGAAAAAGAGCAGTGTGCAGAGGTAGGCCACATCAATTTCAGTTCCCAGAATATCTAATCAGAAATGAATTCAGCTTAGATGAGCAAGAACTAAGGAAGGAGAAGTGGGTGGCATATAAGAAAGCCCTTGATTTTATCCATCAATTTGACACTGGCTATGACCCCCTTTCTAGCTTCAATCCATTTGAGGAGAAAATAAAATTCCTAATTATTTATTTTGAAGATCTCATGCAGACCTTAAAAGAAAAGAGGGAGGTCATAATGCAAAATGAGCCTGATAAGGCTAAGATGGTATTGGCTAAGCCTTCCTTTTCTAGAGATAGCCCACGTGGTGACTATGTAATGCACAAAAGGTCAAAGTACACTGTGATAATGCCAGTGACAGGTGAGCCTTCCACTTCAAAAGGGAAGAGGAAAATTGAAGATGTCATTGACATCTAGGATTCCCCTAAGAAGCAGAGAGTGGGAAAGGAAATTGAAACTGATGAGCCTCAATATTCTCCATCTCATTCTCCTATCCACATTGGAGATGAACAAGCTATGGCTAAACAATTATTACAATTAGGGAGTCTCAGTGAGATTGCCTATACCTATGAGGAGACCCAAGAGGGGATACCCAAAGAGCCACCTAATGCTGAAATGGATTTGACTGATGGTGATTTAAAGGGCCAAGAAATGGACCTTACTATTAAGCAAGCTAGTGAAGAATTCCTAGTTGACAGTAATTTTGTCACATCAAGAGCTTTTATACAGTTTCTATGGAAGCAAAATATTGATCAATTCAAGACTAGATGTGAATAGAGGAAAAGTGAACATCCTCTTAAAAATACAACTCAGGTAGAAGCAGAGGTTAAGCAAGAAATGATGGAGGAGTTCAAAGCAATCACCCCTGAGAAAGGAAGAGAAATGGTAGCAAAGACTGGTGTGTTGATTCTCCCTAAATGGGATATAGTTGATGCCTTAGTGCTTGATGCAATGAGGAAAGAAACAAAGCCTATGGAAGGAGTGACATTCAGCAAATATAATGTTGCTCTTGTCATGTGGTCTTTAAAGAAGGATGAAAACAAAAGAAGGAAGGATGCATCAGATTCTAGCCTTTTAGGAGGCATGATAGTTAAAAGAGTCCAAGACACAGGGGTAGTGGAAGCTGCAAGCACATTCCTAGAGACTACAAAATTTAGTGTTGCGGTGGCAGAGAAAGAGGCACAAGAAAAGGCTAATCTCCAATTGAAGTTGGAGACTATTTTAAAAGCTTACAATGATGCTAAAGAAGGAATAGCCAATAGAGACAACATAATTGCTAGACTCTAGAGTCAAGTGGCAGGTCAATATCATCCCGGTGAATCTTCTACACTCATGATAGCCTCCTCTCTAGCAAGACCCCCCCCTACTATTCCCATCATTGAGTATCCCCCTTCTCCTATGCCTTCTAGTTCCCAATTACCTGAAAATGTCCAACATGAGTTGGAAAAATTGAAACAAGCTCGGACATTGTATGCAAACAAATATGAGGAGAAGGTGAAAGCCACCATCTTGTTGACTCAGTCAAAACCTCCAATGTATACATAAATATGAAGAGGATTCCTGAGATTTTGATCAAATTGAGAGAAGAAGAAGCCACTTTGGAACCAATCCTGAATAAGTGGGTGCCTACAGGTAAAGAGTTAGAGCTCATGTGTTCTTCCCATGGAGATGCAGAAGAGAATGACAATCTAAGGTCCACATGTGAGTTTATAAAAGAGATGAATATTCTTTCAGTGGAAGAAGCAGGTATAAAAAGAAAAGCCCAACTTTATAGGAAAGAATATTCAAATCATAAATTTGAAATGTTTCTAGGAGGTTTCATTGGTCTTATCCAGCTAAAGGAAGAGAAGACTTGGTTAAAGGAGGTGGACCACAATTTGTCTCTAAGGATCAATCAGATTATTAGTACTGATGACACATCCTTATTTGTCCAAACAATTGAGGAAATTGAAAAAGTGAAATCTCATTATGGTTTCATAGAAACAGAGATTAGGCATGTACGAGTCACTTGGAAGCAGCTAGAAGATATGAAACAGAAGATTGCTAGTTTTACTTGGCCTAGTGATGATGTGTATCGGGAGTGGAAAGATAAGTATATGGGACAAAAAGAAGATGCTTGGGAGCAATTACAGGAGATTGCAACAAAACAACAAGCAGAGGAAGCCGCAGATGCTGAAAAGGACTTATAACTGCTTCTTGAAAACAACCGATTGTTTGTAACAAACTTTCTTTTGAAGGGTCCAAAGCTTGTATGCATCCATACTATTATAAATGGATACTAGGACTCCTAAAAAAATGATCGCAAGTAATTGTAAGAAAACGCTGCAGAAATTTATCTGAACATTTTTCTAGTCTTATGGAGAATACTCTGAGTTTTGTAATATTTTCTCAAAATTAATATCAATATACAGACTAGAAATAGTGTATATACATAAATGTGCATAGCAGTCATAGGGCAACTCATGTCAAATGTGCAACTCAATACAATAAATAATCTTAGTTTGTAGCCCTAGAGCATCATAATGCAGTCCTTGACCAAGTATGCATACAAGAAACAGCTAGTTCTATTAAGGCACAAGCATCAAAGTCAGAGGTTATGACAACTAGTGAAAAACATCAAGATCAAAAAGTTTAGTCTCAAGAATTAGGAGTTGTAATAAAAAAACTTATAAGGATGAGACATATTGATAACTTTTGCAATCCCACCTTGGATATCAACACTAGAAGCAACTCATATTGTTCATGTAAAGACAAGACAATATGGGAGTTCATTATACCCAGCAACTCATGGTGTTGTTGTTCATGTTGGCTTTGTTGGACCCTGCAATTAAGATTCAATATACATTATTCAACAAGATTAACTGTGCAACATAATGAAATATTGAAAAGTGTGTTACCTTGTTGAGCTTCACTTGGTTTCGAGAATAGTTTAATATTCTCTACTTAACAGGGCCAACCAAGTGAGGGTGGAAGCTCATTTGGCCTCTCCCCCCCCCTAACATCACTCTAAATTCCCTGATAACATCTTATAACATTCATTCATTAATTCTTTCTACCATTAATAAAATATAGCATTCATTCATTAATATCACATAACATTCATTAACATTAATTAACATGCAACATTCATCAATATCAATTAACACATATCATCCATAACCATTAATTAGCACATAATTACATTCACTAACACATAAAAATTAGTCATTATCAAATAAGTTAGATTACAATCATTTCTTTCTTTGTTTTTTCTTTGAAGCTATGAAAAGACTAAGTGGAACATCGGTGTCTTCATCATTTCCCCCCTCTGCAGATATTCCACCAACTGCTCGTGATCTCAATGTATGCCTAGTCCTATACTGAGGACGAGGACACTAAAGTGAAGGGGGGTCCTCTGCAATAACAAAGAAATGGGTTAAATTCAAAAAAAAATTATTATTATTGTTACAAGTATTTCATTAATTTAGAGAACATAATTGTTGTGCTTTTTACCTGATGGGGCCACATCATTTTGTGTAGCCTCAACCTCAACATGTTGAACACCACGGTCCTCTTTACCTGAGTGGGGAACATCACTTTCTTGAGGTTGTGTACCCAGATCATGCTCCACTTGCTCACCATCGACTACATGCTCTAAAATATTAACAAGAAAGGTTACATTAATTACTACTCTAATTACAAATTAAGATGTTTAATTGTATTAATAGCTAAATAAATAAATTTTAATAGAAAATGAATACCTCCACTACTGGGATGCACATCTGGACCATCATGTGCAGGTGGTGTTTCACAATTAGCAGGCTGCATTCCAATGACATGCACATTGTTATCATTGCTTGCTTATTTAAAACAAATATAGTCACGTTATGTTGGAACTCAACATCAATTAGATTATTGGTAAAGTATTCAATTTGAAACAACTTCCATTTACCATATTTACCTGTGTGACGGATGCACTCGAATGTTGTGTATGCCCACTCAATTCTCATAGTTGATCAGCCACGGCTGAATAGCCTTGTTGGTAGGCAATTCTCTTGTCATCTTCTGTGGGCGCTCTATTGAATTTAGAGCCCTACATTTTTGCTTGGTACCGTGAATTTTGCTTGCATTGTTTGATAAAAAAAAAAACGTTTGCAATTTATTAATATTTTGAGACAATATGGGAGTTTACATGAGATACTTACAATTTGTGCAGCAAGTTTCATGTAACCACCAGAGCCGAGTTTGTGTTGCCCGTGCTTTTCTTGCCTTGCCTTGGTTGCCTTTCACGTGTCACTCAGTCTATAAAAAGTTTTAAATATGTTAGATTATATAAATATAAAGAGTAATTAATTAGTACATAATTACATTCTTAATAGTATCTCATACCTTCTTCTGGCATCTACTGGTGTATTTCCTTTTTTCCTTTCAATTCTCTCCTTGGCATCCAAAATCAGGTCCTTCCACTTCCTCTCTGGAATCATGGGGGGATGCTCGTACTTTAGGTTCCTCTCCAATTGGGTCCTGTATTGGTCCCTCACATACTTTAGATATGTGCCAGCTTTTTCAAGGAGCTTGGTTTTGTCAAAGGTGTCATTTCCAAACCACTCAACCATTTGGTTTGTCAATTCATCTTTTAACCTTTTTTCTTGGTCATTCCACCTTTTAAAGAAAAAACAAACCTGTTAGATTCAGAAATGAACTGAAGCTACATTTATTACACTTCAAGAAATGGATAAAAGGAAAAGTATTCTAGCAATGATATGAAATCAAAAGTGGATAAGGGTTAGTTCACATATGATGTACCACCTTTTATGTATGGTGGGCCCAAATATCTGCAGTGCAATGTCACTAAGATGTTTATAGAAAATATCATTGCCTGTAAAAAATTCATGGAATCAATATTAGTCCAAAACGAGTGATCATAAAGTAAATTACAATTAGAGTATATATAATAATAATTTTAAAGTACCTGGAACCTTTTGTATCTTTAAGGGAAGCATTTCTTCATCGCTCACCACGAATGTGGCCTACAATGTTCCTGTACTAGCAATACGAGAAGATCCAGGAAACAATGCTATGTTATCAGCAGTAGTCGCCTGTAGCACATCCTCATGTGCATCTCCTCCTACAAAAAATGAATCCACTATGAAATGGCATTAGAATTCAAGAAAGAACACTTGAAGGGAAATAAACACATGACAGAAGATAGAGAAAAAGAGGGATCTACCAATAGTGGGCAAGCCAATATGACGTGCACTAGAGGATGTTTGCATGCTACGTGTTGTTGACATTGCAGTCAGCAATACAAGTGAGGGTGACCTCTGATGAGGCGGCATCGGCATTTGCACAGTAACATTGACAGCACCTAAATAATAATACATTAAATATATGAAAAGTGCAAGAAATGTAAACAAGGATGAACCTTTATTTTGAAAATTGACAGTATCAAGTATGATGTGTTTTGGGTACTCAGAGTGACAAGCCAAGCAAGTGATAATACAAGAAAATCATCATCACCTGATCTTGCAACACCCTGATCGTAGGAATGACTTTCATGAGGGCGGATAAATTGTTGTAAAAACAATACGTACATATTTTAGTTAATGACATAAAAAGAGAATAAAATATAAACCATTATTGAACTTTTGTTATAATTAAAGCTTTCATTACTACTTACTTGCAAGATTTTTGTTGTCTTATACAATAATTCCACCCTCTGTCGTATCTCATCAGTAGTAGGATGCACGGCTGCCAAAGCAACAATCTCTTTTCTAATTTTTATAAGAGGCATTTTAAAGAATTTCACAAGGTCTGTGGGATCTTCAGGGTCATCATTTCTTAACCCTAATGATTCCACATCCATAGAAAGGTGCTCAGGTACTGCAATGCCCTTTCCCTTTCCCCGAACATCCGTCCGTGTCAAGAATATCATTAACAATTACAAAATTAGTATAAATCACTAAAAAAAGGAACATAATAATGTAACAGTTTGCTTCTACCTAATTTGTACAATTACAATGAGGTTTACCTGCTCGGTAGAAGTGTCGCAAGGTACATCTCTGTCTGCGATATGTGATGGATCCATGTCGGCCTATGACAAAGAAAAAATATTAAAAACGTTAGCAAAATTACATCATACACAACATGAACAACATGAACTTTGTAGACGAAAAGAGTATTAAATAATAAAAAGATGTTGTCATCAAAATCATTGTAAATTTTGTAATTCCTTACCTTTACTTTATGTAGACTATGCAGGATCCTCAACTAAATGGTCACATAAATAGTCACATAGCTAATAAACAATCCAATTTCCATAAATAAACACAGTTTAAAAATTGTCACATAAATAGTCACACCCCCTATCTCCATCTCCATATTAAAAGGCGCATCATGAATTAATTATGTAATGGCACTAGAATTCAAAACATAATGAATTAATTATGTAAAAAAAATTCTATCAAGAAGTCAATATTCAATAGATAATATACTAATCGCATTCCTCATACATTTCATTCCTCATCATCATGAACATCAAGGTCATCATCGCCATCACCATCATCATCATCATCATCATCATCATCATCGTCATCATCGTCGTCGTCATCGTCGTCGTCATTGTTGTCGTCATCGTCGTCATCATCGTCATCATCATCATCATCATTATCTTCGCCATCATCATCACCATCATCACCATCACTGTCATCATCATCGTCATCATCATCATCATCATCATATTCTTCTTCTTCTTCTTCTTCTTCTTCTTCTTCTTCTTCTTTTTCATCGTCATTGTGAAACTGTCGATCGTGATCATCATCCACTTCATCTTCTACTTCTTTGGTATCTTCTTCTTCCATCACATTATATTTTATCGGCCTTCCTCTTGGATCATGTCTAACAACAAATGACCAACCTGGTTTATGTGGAACCTCTAAGTAAAATACTTGCTCACATTGGCTTGGAAGAACGTAGGGCTCATCCTCAACTGGTTCAAATGACCTTGTATTTAGCATTATAAAACCGTTATCATGTTCAATAACAGTTCTATCAGGATCATTTTTATTCAATCGTAGCCCGTACCATTTGACGATGAACAAAACTAATTTGAAGGAATTAAAGTCACACTCAAGTATATCATCCAAAATGCCATAGTATCGATTTTGAGACTGTTGAGGATGAATGTCATTTCTCGATGAAATATTTGTCACCTCAAAGACTGCAGTGATGCCAGAATCACAAGTTTTCTTCGTGTCATCCAACTTTTTTATGTGAAATTTATGACCATTGCAGCACATAGCGTTGTGGTGTTTGACCTGCGATATGTCAAACATGTAAAATTTATTGCATTGTGAGTTGATAAACATATGGGTGATTAATAAATTTATACGTACCTATTTATCTCTTAAACCATATGCTAAATCAATTTCCCTTTGCGTAACATTGGAATCTCCATTACGATGTGCTTCTTTAACCAATAAAGCCACACCTTCCCATGTTAACGTGCATCCAGAATGTTGACAACGTTCAATCCATACCATCATCCAATCAAGATTGTTTGCAATATACAAATGTAGTGCATCCCACTCTCGACCAACTGTACAAAAAATAAATAGATGTCTTACAATCAATTTATTTTGAAGATTAAGAATTAATTAACTACAATAACATCTTATAATTACCTCTCACTTTCCTCAATCTACCTTTCCCCATCAAGTACTCCCCTTCGAATTTGTTAATGGTGTTGGGATCCCAAATGCGATCCACGTGGATCTTTGCTACAAACTTAGGAAGATATTCAGAAATGTACACCATAGTCTGGTAGACCATATATCCCTCCACCACAAAACCCTCAGGATGTGCTCTTTGTCGAACCAAAGCCTTCAAAAATTTCAAGTGCCTCTCAACCATCCACATTGACCTAGTGTGTACAAGTCCACACAATTCAATCTCCTCAACTTGGTGTATGAGGTAGTGTTCTTGTGCATTGAAAAAAGCTGGAGGTAGACACTTTTGCATTTCACACATTAAATGAGGAATTTTTCTCTTCCAATATTTTATATCGTCTTTATGGATTTCTTTACATGACAACTACCTAAAAGGTATTCAAGACGTAAAAAAATATATTACATAAGAAGTAAAACAAATCGCAAATATAATATCTATACAACGAACTAAACAAATATCACTACTTACCTTATGTATTTTACAAGATCATATATGACTTGGTTGACATTATTGTCAAAGTCATCTGGGAGAGATAGAGGTAGAATTTACTGTAACAATTATAAAATTATCTTTTCATTTTTTTGTAAAATAATGAAAAGTACATGTACGCTCAATACTTAAATACATACTAAAAACACAAGAACATGAATTACCATAATGAAGGTATGTCAATCATGCGTTTTCATCCCTTGCCCAAATTCACTTTTCTTTGATATGAGATTGTTTATGTTCGCAGCAAATCCTGTGGGAAATCGAATTTTTTGTATGACTTCTTTTATAGCATTGCTTTGCTAGTCCGTTAATAACCAAGGAAGCTCACTTATATTAATTTGGTCTCCATGGCTATTTGATTGAATGGCATTTATCATTGCATGATTGGAATCCTGAATGTCACTACATATTTTAACAATTTTTTCTTTGTCACGCCTTCCATCCAATATTTTCCATAATGTCTCTGTTATATTCTTTCCAATATGCATCCTATCAAACAAATGAACAATTTGTAACTGCTCATAGTAGGGCAACCTACTAAATTCTTGGGGATAACTTTTTATTCCCTTGGGAAGGTGGTCATTTATGCCTTCACGACCTTCATGATCATCAATCACATCATCAGTAAACAAAACAAAATAGAAAAGATGTTTTATGACAAACCAATAGACGGAATGGCATTACCTTG